>NC_056733.1:1718958874-1719056374 GCF_019279795.1 Protopterus annectens | reverse complement strand
CTTTGCGAGGGACACTCCCATTGGGCAGTTTTGTCCTGCAAAATAAAAGTAATTATGGCAAATCTCCTGTGATTTTTAGGGCAAAGATTTCCTATATTGTCTGCACTAATTGCATAAAACAATTATTTTGTACCTGAAACAACTAAATGCTATAAGAAACAGTATAAGCAACTATAATGCTATAAGAATAACCTTTTATTTAGGCAAAACAGTGAAGTACTCTCCTTTCTACTGGCTGTGGGTATGTGTTGCCCTGCAAAATCTGACGACTCTACATACAGGTTCATAGGTTCATAGGTAGGTACTAGGCTATCGGCCCTAGGGCCCATACAAGCCTATCCAAAAAATGTACCCTGGCTTTCGCCACCCAAGAAAATTATTTTCCTGTGCCCCTGTCAAGCAGAGCCACAGAAGTGATCCCCGGGGTGAATTTCCCATTTCCCATCCAATCATCAAGATTTTTCTTGAAGAGTGCTAATGAGGAGCTCTGTTTGACATAGGTAGGTAGTCTGTTCCAGAGTATGGGAAGTCTCTGGGACAGGAATCTATCCCTCCAGCATGTTCTGTTTATTGTGGTGATAAGGTTACAGTCCCTAGAGCGTGTAGCTCGGAGGGATTGGGATTTCTTTAAGTGGAGCATGTCCAACAGCTCTGGGTTTGACATAGCTTTGTATGTTAGGCAGAGATCGCCCCTGAGCAGGCGATATGCGATGGAGTAAAGCTGTAGCTTTTTGAGATGGTCTGCATAGGGCATCTGTTTGTGGCCAGTAATCATCTTTGTGAGGTATTTCTGTGGTCTTTCCAGTTGTTGTAGATGTCTTGTGAGGTACATATCAAAAGGGGCGTTGTACTCTATAATGGGTCCAATGAGTGATGAGTAGAGGGGAACAATGACCTCTTTTTTTCTGGATGAGAATCCTTTTGTGATGAGATGAGCCATGTAGAAGGATTTCCTGACCACTGTGGCGATGTGATTATCAAAGGAGAGACTAATGTCCACCTGTGTCCCAAGGTCTCTTATCACATTTTCGGCATTAAGTAGACTACCAGCTATATGGTAGTTCATGGGTACAGAGTTTTTACCAAAGGGGATGCCAATACACTTTTTGGCATTGAGCTTCAGGCCATGGCTTTGACACCAAGTATCTGTCTCAGTGAGGCCCTTTTGTAGTTTGTCTACATCATTAGGAGTTTCGATTATGGCTCCTAGTTTGCAGTCATCTGCAAACTTTGTTAGCCAAAGACCTTCTGTGTTGGCCTGCACTTTAGATACCAAACAGGAGAGGACCCAGGACTGAACCCTGTGGTACTCCACTTGTCACTGGTCTGATGTCGGATTTGGAATCTGCTACTTTCACAGTGTGGGCCCTATAGGGTCGCCATCTTTTCAAATGGCCAAAGTGGGACATGTTCTGCAGAAATGTCAGACTTTCCAGGAAAAAAACATATCTACAACCATGCATAGTACAGAATTATACTTATTTGCACAAAAATAGCTTACTCTAGTAACATTTGAATTGCTTATGCTACTTCACATAACATATAGAAGTTTCATATATAAAATAACTGTTTTATGCAACTATTAAAGAAACGTAGAATATAATATTGTCCTGTAATCAGGACATTTGCTATGTCTTGATTATTTTTGCAGGACACAACTGCCTAAAGAGGGACTGTCCCTCGCAAAGTGGGACAGGTGGTAACCCTAAAGTCCCACCTTGGCCAATTGAAAAGGTGGCAAACCTATGATAGGTATGAGGTAGCATGACTTTTCTGACAGATGTGGCTCCCACAACCCAACTACTTGTCTGTATTGAAGAGTCTCAGTTCCCATGTATCAGCCAGACAGGAGCAGATTGTATGAGGAAGACTCAAATAATATGATTAATTCACTGGATAGGCAGCTGTTTCCGTACTGTCGAACGCCATGCCATCGCCTAATGGGCAGCCATTCCCGATACTGTAGTCATGTTGTCCAATGTAATAGGCATCACAAGGTGGGAGCAGATTGTATGAGGAACACATAATTAATATGATTAATTCACTGGACAGGCAGCTGATTCCGTACAGTCAAACGCCATGCCGTCGCCTAATGGGCAGCCATTCCTGATGCTGTAGTCATGTAGTCCGATGTAATAGGCATCACAAGGTAGGAGCAGATTGTATGAGAAACACACAAATAATATGATTGATTCACTGGACAGGCCGCTGATTCTGTATAGTCGAACGCCATGCCGTCGCCTAATGGTCAGCCATTCCTGATACTGTAGTCATGTAGTCCGATGTAATAGGGATCACAAGGTGGGAGCAGATTGTATGAGGAACATACAGATAATATGATTGATTCACTGGGCAGGCCATTGATTCTGTACAGTTGAACACCATGCCGTCGCCTAATGGGCAGCCATTCCCGATACTATAGTCATGTAGTCCAATGTAATAAGCATCACAAGGTAATACTGTGGTCCTCGCTCCCACCCAGGGGTGTGAGTGACAGATGCAAGCACCAATGTCTGTGCATTTGCAAGTGTGGAAGAGAGCAGGTGTAAGCGTGTTTGGCCGCCAGTATGCGAGTATTGCACTGGTAAAGCAATGTAGAGGCTAACTGAGCGTAAGAAGCTGTAACCAAAGGTCAGCAGTGCTTAACACCGCAGAAATCCATGCACACCTGCTCCCAACTGCTTTAATGTGCCTTACTCCCTCTGTATTCAATGGGCTTGTTCTGCCCTGCAACTAAATAAATGTCCTTTGCAAGGGTCGGAACCAGGACCCTACGCACACATCTAATGTGAGTTACCAATACACCGTGACAGATATACAGACAATGGACAGTACCACAAACATATCATACAGCGCATTCATTCAACAGTATAGGAATGTATCCCATCATGTAGATGTATATGTGAGTGTTTATGTCCAGCATATAGGTACATACATATATAGAGATATATCAGGAACATACCATGTGGCAACAAAGCATTACAAACGAATGAAATGGGAAACACCAGTGACGCCTGTATTATGTAGTGGTATTGCTTTATGTGATCTTAAGACTCCCTCAGACAGACGTGTCAGTCATACACAAAAATAGTTGTACATTGGCCGTATACGTCACTCTGTGCATGTAATGTACATTAACACAACAGTACCTGTCCAATAATTATGTTTGAACAGTACTCTTGCAAAGTGCTGTGTGCAACATCATCATCATGATAAAGGTAAATGGGGTAACCCTAGAGAGACTGGTAGTGTTGTGAGTACAATGGTGTCGTCCTCATCACGTGTACCATGTAGGAGTGATGTGCATACCAGGATCATGCACTTGAGGGACAGGAGTGAGGATAACAGGAGTATGTTGTGATGCATACTACAAGGGTTTCATGTGTCCAGTGGGCACGTGTGTGTAATGGACAGCTGTGTATAGGGCTCATGTTGTCCTAGGATCCGATTGGCCTTATGTTTCCATAGGTGAGGGTCAGATATAGGGGAAGCAGTGTTAGGTATGGCCGTGGAGGATAGGTAGGATCACAGAAAAGACAGCATACAGGGTTGGTATATGACACATGTGAAGGGCTACACCCCGGACGGGGATGGGTGTTCGGCATTCACAAGCCCATGGAAACATTGGGACAGAGGTCCCCAGCCATGGGCAACTGCCACTGCACCTAAACAGCTGCAAAGGAGGCAGTGCTGGGAGCTCTTCAGGAGGGGCAGCATCACCCTGTAAATGTGACACTCTGCCTTTGAGCTGGCATGTCTGGCTTGGGAACCCCTTAGTGAGCCACCAACGCAACACGTCCGGGACCGCACAACAGCAGACATGTACCTGTCTGGTCCCGCTCCCAGGGGGGACATGCTCCATCCTCAGTGGTGGTACCACCAGAAGATGGTGCAGAGCAAACAGAGGTTGATATAGATACACACCAATTAGCCAGTACTTCACCAGTAATTCCTTTATTACTCCAATGATCTGGTACCTCGGCAGTTCGCCTTCAAGGATCACATTTTAGTCCACCATGGCAATACATTTATATACCATTTGATTAGAAACAATTAATTAATTAATCAATTAAAGTTTCAATTTCATAAAGGAATGAACATTATTTAAAGTGACCTTAGAAAAAACATTTTCAAAATTCATTTGTTTTATATAAAATTGTCTATGCATATAAATTAATAAATAATGAACATGTTAACATAAAAAATATACTTAACACACAAATGAATATTATAATATGCGTATATATATTTTAATGTGAATTAATTATTTAAGTAATATATGTATATATATAAACAGAGGTTGATGTCTAAGGCCAGGCCCCAGATGAGCTAGTGCCCAGTGCCATGGTCAGCTGAAGTGGAACAGGAGGTTCTGCCGGGACCTCCCAACCCATTCAGTCTATGGTGTTGCAGTTTAAACCCACACATGGCTTAGTGATAGACAACAGCATACAGGATTACTACAACAGGATGGAAAGATATCACCAGCGACCCAACACAACAGATGGTATTCATTTGCAGAGGGAGCACAACACATGCATATATACTGCATGCCATCTGTACAATATGTAGTAGATGTGTGGCCGCAGCTATGAATAGTTGCCCATTATTGGCTTGTCACTGGGAACCCCAGACAGTGTCTGTCATACCACTGTCTCATGTGACACATATCCAGTCAGGGATGCGATGGCAGTAACACATCCCTATCATCATGCACTGCCTGCAGTCCTCGCACCATGCTTCGGCTGTGCACAGATGTGTGTTCAGTGTGTAACACAGGAAAATAATGGTTGCACACACTGACCAGTTCACAGATGGCCCTACAGATAGGGGTTCCTCATGAACAGAGTACTGTCATGTCTGTATTATAACATGCAGAATAACCATTACCACACACATGTTAAACAGGCAGTAGTCTCAATGCAGCATAGCTACACTTACATGCTGTAGTCATGTGTGGCATATCACCCTCCTGTCTTTAGGCAATTTCCCACTGTGGAAAATGATTGAGGTTCATCCAAATATCATCTGTGATGCCATGTCAGAACACCACATCCAGGTACCACTCACAACGACTGCCATGGCCAAATAACAACATGTTTTCCCTAGATAGTGTACTTTGTTTATCATGTGGATGGCTATGGGAACACCATCACAGCTGTACCACATGCAATCAGATAGAGGAGGACCGCACTAGGTGCAGGGGCCATCACCTGAACATGTCCATCACTTACAATACACATGCTGCTGCTGTGCAGGTGTACTCCTTCACATCCACCAGAGAGTGTGTGGGTGGGACAGGCAAAGTACACCAGGGAAGGGCTTGGAGACTTAACCATAAGCATCATCTGCCACACGCCGAACAGTACAGGGGTCAAAGCCCTGACTGACTACTCATTACTATTACATGTGAATGACATTACTACATGTACCACAAAGGCGACATGTTGCTGTGCTGTAAGAAAATATATGTGTGTAAGTGAGTGACATCTGCAACAGAGTTATAGTAGACATACATTAGGTGTGGCACACATGGCTGTCCACATGAACGGATGCCATTGTCACCACAACCACACTCTCTAATGGACACGCATTGACACCTTTGCCAGGGCCACAAATATACAGCGTAACTACTTAGTTTGCCACACTGCAGTAATTCACAGGACTACATGCACCACAGGGGATATCTGGAGGTTCTATGGGCTAGGGCATGTGAAAGTGCTTGACATCTGTGGTATGCCAACAAGGGTTATACTGGGAGTGACTGTGGTTGGGAGCATCACAAACCACATGCAGACACAGGGTGCCAGTACTGGCATGCAGGTATGCATTGATCCATGGGTGTGTAGTGGTTGGCTGTGCAAGATGGCTGTACAAGGCTGGGTGAGGGGTAATCCTTGGCATCGCGTCACCCAACAATGGTGTGCAGTGCAGGAGTGTAGTGTCTGCAATGTCCCACACAGATGGGTACTGCATTATCTGGCCTGACATCCTGGTTACCAATGTGTATGGCCATAGTTTTGCAATGCATGCCATGTCTGTGTTTGATAGTCCTTCACATGGACATTGCCTGGGATGTGCATGTCACACAATACTGTACAGTGACATGTACAGGTGTACCTGGTTTAGCAGACATGTTGTGTACACAGCCTGTTATCCCCCGATATGCCAGTACTGGCCTGGTGTGGCGAAACTTGCTTATAGTGAGCAGATCAACCCTGCACCTGCATGGATAGTATGATACAGGCATTCCGTGGTGTCAGTGGCATGGGTCCATACAGGCCACATGTATACAGCATTGTCTGGCCACTGTGGATCACATTTGATGGCACCACATATGTTGCAGGCATTCAGTGTGGAATATAGTGAAGGCACAATGTCTGCATATATGTGCCTATTGTACCACTGTACAGGGTGCCATGTCCCCTGCAGGCCACTGCATTCACACCATGCCTACCGTCTGTCATCAATGTGCATGGTACTAGCAACATAGCGGGATATCCTAGCCAAGTTTGTTTGTGCATGGCACATGGGTGCGGGACATATACTGGATACTAGTAGGGCTGCATACTTTGTTCACCAGGCCATTTGCCAGATGTATGGGTATGGCTTGCCAACACATTCCCATGGCTGACTGACAGCTGTACTCCTCGTGAGGTGGCCAATGTGTCATAAGACGGACAACATATATGAAAACTACAAAATCTACTCCCAAACATGTCCAATGGTAAGACAATCATGGCCACCTCTACATAGGCTCTGACAGACAAACACACACTTGCCATGTCCTGTATACAAACCCCTATCATATCACACTGCAGCAATACACATTCAGGGCACGCGCTACGGCAAATACTGGGTTGCGGCATGCCTACAGGTGTATATCTAGGTGGGTGACAACAGCAGGAATGACAAGGTGGTCATGTTATTTGCACAGAGAGTGTATACTCTTCAAAACACTGTACTTGTCTCACGCAGGCAGACACACAGACTTGGCATGTCTGGAATTAGAACACCGACCTAACTAATATATTATACTGCAGCATTACACAGCTACAGAACATGCTACCGAGATTATTGGGAAACAGCACTCCCAGAGGTGTATTTGTAGGTGGGTGACATCATCAGCCTTGCCAAAAATGGGTATAAGAAATGTAAGGAGTGTGAGCAGTCTAAAATCATTATTCGGTCCTCAGGCAGACAGGGACAAACACACGCACACACACACACACACACACACACACACACACACACACACACACACACACACACACACACACACACACACACACACACACACACACACGGCAAGTCTGTGATTAGAACACCGACCTAACTACATTATTACACTACAGCACTATGCAGTTACAGAACACGATACCGAGATTACTGGGACACAGCACTCCCAGAGGTGTATTTGTAGGTAGGTGACATCATCAGCCTTGCCAAAGGTGGGTATAAGAAATGTAAGGAGTGTGAGCAGTCTAAAAGCATTACTCAGTCCTCAGGCAGACGGGGACAAACACACACACGACAAATCTGGGATTAGAACACCGACCTAACTACTTTATTACACTACAGCATTACGCAGTTACAGAACGCGCTACTGAGACTACTGGGACAGAGCACTCCCACAGGTGTATTTGTAGGTGGGTGACATCATCAGCCTTGCCAAAAGTGGGTATAAGTAATGTAAGGATTGTGAGTAGTCTAAAAGCATTACTCAGTCCTTAGACAAACGGAGACAAACACACACACACACACACACACACACACACACACACACACACACACACACACACACACACACACACGGCAAGTCTGGGATTAGAACACTAACCTAACTACTTAATTATACTACAGCATTACACAGATATAGAACGCGCTACCGAAATTACTGGAACACAGCACTCCCAGAGGTGTATTTGTAGGTGGGTGTCATCATCAGCCCTGCTAAAGGTGGGTATACGAATTGTATGGAGTGTGAGGAGTCTAAAAGCATTTTTCAGTCCTCTGGCAAACGGGGGAAAACACACACACACACCAGTGGTGGGAATGGAACACCTGCCTATTTACAGATCACTATTACAATACTATATAGTTACGAGTCACGCCACACAGACTACACATTTCAAGGCTGTCATTATGACCTTCTAGGAATGCGGACATCAACAGGGATGCTGGCAGTTAAGATGTACATACCTGTGAACCTGTGTGTTTAAAGTAGGAATTCATCATGATCTGGAGTATGCCCATCTGTGGAATGGACGAATACTATCACTAAACAGGGTTACAATGGCCATGCCCATACACAGAGGCACATAACCGACACAAGGTGTCACTGGGCATGCTCACACACATAGTGCATTCTACTGCGCATGCTCATAGACTTAGTAGCACAGGACTGTCTGGGATACACTCTGATTCTAAACACGGAAGGCCACAGTGGCCATGCTATTACAGGTAGATGTAAAGAACACATTGTAATGGGCTCTGGTGTTAGCTGTTTTCTTTGTTAGCAGGAATGCTGCTCTACATATATTTGACACCGGTCTTTTACACAACGTCTGCTACTGTCCATCACCTTAGATGTACCATCCTATACCAAGCACAACACAATGAGCCTTGCTAGAGGTGGCAACTGCTTGAACAACACAATGAGCCAATGTACTGCTGTAAGTACGAGGTTGTCCAGTGTTCGTCATTCTGGGATGACATGACTGACAGTAGACAGGCCTTTGGCACATATCACATACATCCATGATTCAAGGGAGTGGGGATAATACCCATCCGCCCATACAGTGCCATTCCAAGGCAAATGTCCTAAACACAGGATAACACCCTGACGCATACAGGACAACTGCATTGTATACTTATGCTAACCAGTGCTAGATGTGTAGCGTCCATAATCACAGATGCTCACTGTAGAACCAGCAATGGGGAGTAATGACATCTGTGCAGTGAGGAACACCTGGCTGATGGCTCTGTAGTGCACAATAGCACTATCACCATATACCTCAGAACCAGACATGTGGGGCATAACACAGGTATGGACCGCTCCAGGTGGTGGTGTCCCCACATACATAGAGGCCATTCACATGTACTGACCAGTACCCCCACAAAAGGCATCACAGATGAGTCATGTGCAGGACACAGTGTCACATGCTGCATTCCGGGATGTAAACCTCAGACACCACCATGCCCTTGGACCACAAACACACATCCATACATGTTGTAGACATATAAGAGTACACCACCATGTGACCCTTTACCAGTGGACTGTACCAGGCTCTACATCAACTGTAGAGAGTACCCATGTACTGACACAGTTGCATCATGTGTTATGCAATGCAATGATACCACTGTCTGTAACCAGGTCAGCTGTACACATACCAGGGGTCCTTGGTTATTTACAGCATTAGCAGATGACTGCTGCTGTACACCAGTAAACACCCTCATGTATGGATATGACATACATGTACCTGCCCTGGGTATGTACATGCCACACACACACACACACACACACACACACACACACACACACACACACACACACACAACATACATGTAAATAGCATAGCTGTTGTTGTCCTTTGTGCAAACAGGTGGCTACAGCCATTACACAGATGCACATGGAATGTAGGTCCATGGTTGCTGAATGCTAACACTACATAAGGTGTGATATCAATGTTGACATAGGTAACATTCCCTCTGTACCGGTCACCCATTACACCTTTCATATCATACAACAGTCCATGTGTCATGTTTGCCATTACACATGTCCACCAATTGCAATGCCTACAAACATGACAAAATCGCAGGATTGTAGGACCTACACACATGTACATGTAATGGTGTGCATTCAGATAACATGCGTGTGCAGTTGCTGATGTATGCAGGTGATGTGTATCCTAGGACATCATGCAGTTGCAATGCAGCCTCAACATTGCCAACTGTATATGGTGATATGCTGAATGTACAGAAAGATGCACCTCAGGTATGGCCAGATGTGTGGAAATAACTAAGTGGTGGGGCATCTTTGCAGATGGATGTTTGCTGAGAACAGCTCACAGGAGTGTTGCAAGTGGTCCTACAATAACCTGTGCAACTGGTAAGAAATGGTTTTGTTAATTGAAGGACATATCACACAACTTAGACGGTGGTCAGGGTGGCAGCAAAGGTAAATCACTTGACAACTGTTAACAGTTAAGATGTCCCATGTGCATATATCAGCACTGTTGCCAAAGGAAGCATCAGTACACTTTATAATGCATGCAATACTGTTGTTAGTCTGTCATACATATCATGAACTAGGTAAGTCTTTGATTCACAGAACTGGCATGTGTGGTTACGTGTGTGTCCATATATGTCACGTATGTTGGGGACTACATCTCAGTTGTTACTCACTCTCCTGTATACTAGTGTACACATCTGTACAGACTGCAATGTAGAAAGCAGGACATAGGCAGGGGTGTATATCTCACACGTGAGGTATCTATATGTGCATGATATAGGTGTATTCAATACTGAATGCCACAGTGTGTGTGTGTGTGTGTGTGTGTGTGTGTGTGTGTGTGTGTGTGTGTGTGTGTGTGTGTGTGTGTGTGTGTGTGTGTGTGTGTGTGTGTATGGCTGGCTGGTTCCTGGAGTGAGGATGTATGTTACCATACTGAACTGATAAGACCCCTCCCCCCATCCAGGTGATGCAATGTACTATCCGTGTTGATGTCCCCGATCTTAGGCCATAATGACTACCTGTACATGTGTATTCTCTGCGGCATGTCATGTAGCTGCTCAGTACTGTAATGATGATTTGCACATAGGCAGGGGTCATCACCTCACCAGTAGCAACTGTGTGTGAGTGTGTGTTACTGTGTCGGTGAATCCATGAGTGTGTGGGTGTGTTACTGTGCCACTGAATACATGTGTGTCAATATCTGAGTGTGTGGGTGCAGTTGTGTGTTGGCATCCTGTCATGAGAACATGTATTACTGATTCCCAATGAAGCATTACACTTCCCACTGGCCTCTACCCTTGTCATCAGCTAGACCGCTCTCTTACCTCACCACTACATGTAACTCTACCTGTGATGTCACACAGTATGGATGTAACGTCTGTAGCTACAGTAGCTTAATACACAGCTATCATGCTCTTGGATCAGAAGACATGTTTGGAACTTGGGACATTCTCACTATGTGGCAGCTACACGGTGCATGCTGGTACATTCATACATACCTGTGAGAAGTCCACATTCACATATGGGGCACTAACTGCAATCACTGACATCCACTGGCACGTGCAATTAGATCTGAAGGAGGACAGCAGGACATCATGACCAACATGCAGTTACTGTTGTTACATAAGACACATACTGCTAACAGTATGAAATGCATTGTACACCTGTAGTACATGGTATGTCTGCTGCCTGTCAACTGTACTCAACAATTGTAAACTACACTTATCTTTCTAGTCGGTTCACCCTGTGCATCAGGCCATATGAGCATGTCCCTGCACCGACGGTGTGGATGTCAGGGATGTGGCACAGGCATCATTATATGCACAGGGTGATAATGTTTGCCAGAGGCTTAGGCTGCACCATTGGATAACATCATGTGTGTGGGTTAGGGCCTTAGATCTAACTGGGCGTGTGTGGATGTTATGCATGTGTGTGTTGCGGTACCCTACATATGTTTCCAGTATGTGTGCGTATGTATGCACACAGTTCTGGCATGTGTCTGGACTACACAGGGGTATTATTGACAGCTGCAGACTGTACAGGCCAGGTTTTACAGTTCACGGTGTCTGGCCATGGACATGTGACCTGTGCCTGCCAGGGGTTGCATGGGCACTACCAGGCAGAGGTGCAGATTGGGTACTGTCTGATGTCACTTGTCCACTTGAACCATGTCCCTGTTGAGACCATCCCAGGCCATGTGCAGATGGCCTGCTGTGTCGTGGTGTGGACAGCAAAGCACCAGATGCGCTGCTGCTGCTACCGCCACTATGGAAGCGGACATGTGAGGTAGCTCATACATGTAGACCTGAAACAGGTGATGTAGCAGGCTTACGTCCATGTGCCCAACACCTGACTCCTACCAGATGTTCCAACACAGACAGCTCATGCTCATGGATTGTCATGTCACGGTCAAGGACTCCAACCATGTCACCCAACCGTCTATACAAAGCTTCAGCAATCTGCTGTTGAGCATTTACCATTGCCTGGATGTTGTTGTTTAAAGAATGGACAGCAGCCCTCGGAAGCCTTTAATCTTCTCTGTCGTGCCATTCAGCACATGCCTGTGCCTCCATTACAGCCTGAAACATGCATCTGGTGACACTAACTGCTGCACTCTGTCTTGCAGGAGTATGTTGGCCAGAGGTCCTCCTACGAGCAGCACTGGCCATGTGCCTATGTGGGGCACCACCAGTCAGTTGGCTGACACCATGGTGTGCAGGCACACCTTCCATAGCCCCCACACTTTCCTGTTCCAAGCTACCACATGCCAACTGTCCTTCCTCTATGGACACTGGTGATGGGGTATGTGCAGGCATGGGATCTGTGTGCAGGGATGAGGGGGATATAGCTGGAATGGCAATCAATGACACAGTTTGAGCCCCTGACAACTCTGCCTGTGCCTCAATCATATGTTCATCTTCACTGCTAGAGTCTGTGGGGACACTAACATCAGATGTACCGCAGGAGGGCAATGCACCTACATCATCTGTGAGGGCAGACAAGAACTGTACATTACAATCTATACAATAGACACACACACACACACACAGACACACAGACACACACACAGACACACATACACACACACACACACACACACAAACACACACACATACACACACACACACATGCATGTGATAAGACAGATGGCATGCAACATGCATGTGATATGGCAGACGGCATGCAGCGCAGACAATAATAGTGGTAGTTATCATACATCCCTGAGTTCACACAACAGCATGCATGTGTCATAGCAGATGGCATACAAATTACACAATCATAGTAGTAGTTAGCATACATCCCTGTGTTACACCATGTAGACCAGCACAGGTTAACAGTACAGCTGCCTGATGTGTGGCATATGACATTGACAATCACAAGTAGTATGACATGTGATCTGCGGATGTGTGCAATGACATGCATACATGTTTAACACAATGGTGTCCTGTCAGATATACAGTGGGGTAATGGTGTCCCAATGCAATGTTGTGTTACTGCCCTACAGATATACTGCACATTTAGCTGATGTGCATGGCCATTGCAGGGAATCATGAGACATCTCTATTGCTATGCAGTGTGAGTTACAGACACAGTTCATAGCCATTACTGTGTTCAGATACAATACATATAGACTGTGGAATGTGACCCATTTCACTGAGGTGTATACACACTAAACCATGATGTGGAATGTGCGACACCACCAAGGGGGATGTACTGTATCTGTGGGCTGATGTGGATACTGTACAGGTTACTACTGTCATGTTGTGACACCCTCAAGATGTTCAACACATCTTATGTGGTGGATTGATGTCACGCCTACACAAGATGTGCACAGGCCTGTAGGATGTCTAACCATTACACAAAGGCCATAGTTGGACCATGTGTAGCCATTGTACGACAGGGTGTACACACAAGCACATCACGTCTATTGTGTGTGTTGCTTTATGTCTCTGGCCCTCCTCCATGGCCATGTGTGTACAAGTGTTGGCCAAATTATTGTGATGGGTATCTATTTCACATGTCTGTGTTGTCCCATATGACATACATCGATAGATGTCATATGCTCCACTGACGACAGGGTTATGCAGACAAAGGGTGGTATGTGGGATATGTTTGCAGGTTAGTTAGGCAGTGTTGCAGCCAGGCCACTAGATGTCATGGACATGTCAAGATAGCACATCACATTGTGTGACATTCATAGCAGGGCTATGATCCACACCAGTGAATCCTGTGGGCTGGCCATACTCCAGCCCACTGTGTAGTACTGTTTGTATTCCCCACATGTGTATTTCTGATCTGTAGTACATGTCCCTACAGTGAACAGCACCTCCACCATTGTATGCCCAGCTGTCCACTCATCTGGCAATGACAGTTTGTGAGGATTCATGTCGGTGAAGTGATTCACATAGTCTGCAAGTGTTGCACATGGGTAGGCATTGTGATGCATTGCAGGTCTGACCTGTATATTATGACAGGACCATGCATTATTTGTACATGTTGTAAATGGCCAATAGGCAGATAGATCTGTGCATTACGATGCCTGATAAATAATAACAGTCTCGCCTGCAACGGGCTGCTATTGCAGCGGAACGCCAGAGGTACCTAAATAGGAGTAACACAGCAGTATGAGCATTATCCACACCTGTATGATGGCTGCAGGGTGCAATGTGCATGTTACCACATACACCAGTACATTAGACTATACTATGGTGTATGCACATGTGTGCATACACAAAGTAGCATACTATAGTATGCGGCATGTGTGTATACATGCCTTGCATATGATGTTACATTACATATTGTAGAGTGACACATGCAACTATATGGAATATAGTTGTTATAGGTGCAGTACTGACTTACCAGGCAACTCCAGGCTCAGTGATTGAGAGACATCCACCTCCACAATATCGGCTAAAGCTTGTGGATGTGGTTCTGCAGGTGTCCCCGGGTTGGCTAGTAGCTCCTCAGTACTTGTGAGTGGGGGCTGGGTTGGTGGTCCACCACCTGTTGCACCTTGTTCCCTGGTGATTGCATTTGCACGCTGTTTCGCCCATCTAATGAGGTCTGTACAGTGTCAGCGCACCTGCTGGTATGTGCAGTTGTGGCCACCCACATCATTAACCCTCCTGCGATGTTCCATCCACAGGGCATCCCGCTGCTGTGCATCCTGTGGCACATGGCTGAACAGGATATCACGATTGCCATGTAGGTATGGGATGAGGGCCTCATCCTCCAAGCAGGTAAAAGGGGGTAGCTTTGCACGGGGAAAACCTGGAAGACATAATGATGGAGACAGGTCACAGTAACTCACAGAGACATACAGAGCTACAGCTGAAAATACATATGTATCGCATTTATTACAATTAAATAGTTGTATTTGCAAATCTACATAACTCTGACATGTTTGTGTCACACACATGTGACACTCAATGTTGAGTGGATATTATCACCATATATGTGTGTGTGCCACCTGATTACATTGCTCATACTCCATGTGGATGATGTCTTGATGTGGGCATGTCTGTTTGCCTGTACTGGTGTTCCTATCTATTAGCACATGGCTGAATGTGTCCATATTAATGCAGTCAACCTTGATGCTGTGTATATGACACATATAAAGACTTACACTGCCTTAACAGACATGACCTGTGACCCTGCAGACTTGCTCACATTATGTTTTACATGTATGTGTTCTGCCATATACATCTACACGGCACTGTACAGCAATTCAACATCCTGCCATTTATCACCTGTGTTGCACATGTGATACACATGGGACACTGGCTAGCCAGATGGTATTTGCAGGGATGGATATCAACTATAGCATGTACAGTCAAAGTCAACTTGTAGGCTATATGCCATGGGTCATGTATGAATCTAGGATGAAAGGTTACCTGGCTGTAGCTGACAGGTGGGTCTCTGGGGCCAGGTGGAGCAGTGCTACATTACTGATCCACAGGGTTAATGATACATTTACCATGCGGTCATCACACCATGTCTGATAGGGGAGTGATATGCAGCTTTGACACACAGGAATGCATAGTATGGCAGGACTATGTAAAGTGTATGGGACAAGGATCTGTCCAGCATGTGGAAGGTGGATGTCCATGAAGTATGTGCTTGAGATCAGGATGTGTACATGTAGCATGTCCAACATCACTGGGTTGGACATGGATTTATTCAGGGTATGCATCATGCTACATAGTGGAGATGGGGAATGGGAAGGCTAGTGTAGGCCATCTGCACATGGCCAATACCTCTTAAAGGAAATATGTGATCTGATATGGGCCACTTGAGCGTTGTGTATGACCGGACAGTGATCTCTATATTTGTGGATGGCACCCTGTCATTATTAGGGTTGCCACATATGACTACCTGACAGGTGTGGCGACGTAGCTATCACAGGAAAGACAACTGCCCAGCTGCATCCCTTACACACAGTGTCCATTTTGTTGACCACTGCCTAGGTGGTAGTTCATTGGTACAGGGTTATTAACATAGGGGTGACAATGCAATATGTAGCTGTCAGATTGTGGCCATATGTCACCCACATCTCACCCACAAAGCCCCTTTTGTATGTTGTCCACAACACTCTTGAGTTGGCTATTGCTCCTAGGTCATAGTCATTTGCATACTTCAATAGGCAGATGCCTTCTGTTTGTCTGTGAGGTATGGACTACAATGAGGAGGAATACAATTAATTAACCCGGTCTTACTATAGCTGGCACTGGTGTGATGAGCATGTATTATTCAGACACCTTCTGTAGTGTTGGTTCTGCGAGCAGTCCCATTGCAAAACACTCCTCTGACATAGGAATGTACATCTAGTATACCGAGTGCAGGTGGAACACAGTATGGGTGACGATGTCCTATGACCAGACAAGGTTATGATATGCAGTGTGAAATCAACCTTACTGTCATCTACATCTGTACTGCTGACATCAAATAATTTGATCAAGGCCCATGGGCTTTCAGACCAGACTAAGCAGGGTAGTAGTGTAGTACTTCCCATTATCAGTGGTGTCTCCCCCTTTATGGGTTGTGATACCTGTTGGTGTGCACCATTCACTGTGTACACAGCCTGACATGGAGCTATGTTTTACATGATGTGTACGTGGAGAGCAACTTGTTTTGCCATATGTGTATGATACAACCTGTGATGTGGACAGGTCCCATGCAGCCAGTGCAGCTTGTACCTGCATAGTTGTGGGTATAGGGACTCTGTGGTGTACATGGATATATGATTGTGTAACTATTGGGGGGGGCAGTGGGTTTATGTTATCCAAGACCCTATCTGGATTGCTTATTCATGCTCAGCACTTGTTCAGAACTTGTAAGCACTACTTAAGCTACTAATTACTATAACACTCAATCTTCCTCATTACCTAGAGGTAAACAGGTTTTGTACATACTTTTCTCACTTGCTTAGAGTAAAATAGCTCTTGTACTGACTTTCCTCACTTATCTAGGGGAAATTAGTTTTATATTCAGGCATGTCCAAAGGACAGCTGCCAGTGTTCTCTCCTGTCTATCTGAAGAATCTGGACATCTTGAGGCAATGTAGACATTGCCTCATGTATACAGACAACCCTCTCCGCCTACCACCCAACACTGCGACCTGTAAGAGATGCACTTATCTAGCCAAACTGGAGGTAAAGCTCTCTCCAACCAAGCCTGACCCTGACAGTCATGTGGAGAAGGCAAACATTCGCACCACGCCACACTCATCACATAGTCTCACTGAATCTACCCCACCAATAACTGAGAAAACTACTCATGTACCAACTCATTAGCTTAACGCTTTCTGGAATTCATAAACACCAATGCCCTGGATCAACATATCCACACACCCACCAGGGGCAACAATATCCTAGACCTAGGCATTACTAACATTAGTGACCAGTGTTCCACACCTGAAGTCAACTCCTCGTTGGTCCGATCCGACCATGAGCTGAACACCATTGATATCCACATCCCGCCCCCACCCCAATTAGGGGAACCACAGTATAATATGTTTACAAAGCCAACTTCATGCTTCTTAAAACAGACGTGGTGAGCTTCATGACACTCATGCAGATGGACAATACTGTTACAACTGCTGAATCCTACAAAAATGCACTCTATATGCACTTACACGAGTGCATGGCTCATGCTATCCCAAACAGAACCAAGACGCTATACTCCTAATTAAGGAAGCCAATCTGGTTGTCCCCTGCCATAAACAAACTGTGCAACAGGAGGAAGACACTGTTGCAAAAGAGAGTACAATCCCATTAGTGGAGGAGCTCTCTGGTCAGCCTCAGTAAGAAGGTGAGTTCCCTTATAAGATCCTCCAAAGCTAGCTACGAAAACAAAACTGCCACTAATTCCAAAAACAACCACAAAGCATTCTATAGCTATGTCAACTATCTCGATGTCAACACCCAGATCTGCTCTGAGTTACAGGACAAAGGCACAAACATTACAGAACCAACTGATATTGCCAACATCCTGGCGGATAGGTTCAGTGCTACCTTTCCCCCCTCTCTCTCCCTAAAGGGCCCATATCTATACAGGAAGAGTGCAGAGTCCCTGTACTCACAACTACACAGGTAAAAGCTGCACACTCTAAAGCCAATATCACAGCATCCATGGGACTGGACAACATCCCAGGCTGCGTTTTACATGAACTTCAGAACGTACTGGCTCCCCACCTTCGCACCATGTTCAATAATAGCCTCGCATCGGGCTTTGTGCCCCCTGAATGGCACACAGCAACAGTTATCCCACTCCACAAAGGTGTCACCACAACGTACCATGGGACCTATTGCCCTATAGGCCTGACTAGCCTGGTCTGCAAGGCTATGGAGCACATCATCATGGATCTCATTCACAGAGACATTGGGTACCTCCAAACCTTTGACCCCTCCCAGTTTGGCTTTGTTAAGGGTAGACCATGCCTCCTAAACATGGTGGACTTCTTAGAGACAGTTACCAAGGCATTAGATGAGAGTAAGGAGGTCTACACAGCCTACCTAGATCTCTCAAAGGCTTTCAGTACCATTCCTCATTCTGGTATTATCGACATACCCATCCACCTGAACATTAACCCCTACATCATGTGATGGTTTGCAAAGTGGTTCACAAACAGAACCTACACAGTGGGAGTTGCATACCCTAGTTCTGACTGTATACCAGTTACAAGTGGCGTCCCCCAGGGCTCAGTCCTAGGACCCCTTATGTCTGGTATATAATTCTCTGATGTACAGGCAAGCACAGGAGGGCTTTGGCTGAAAAGGTATGCAGATGACTGCAAACTAGGTGACATAATTGTTTTCTCAGCTGTTATAGACACCCTCTGGAAGGGTTGCACTGAGACAGATACCTGGTGTCAATATCATGGCCTCAAGCTGAATGCCAAAAAGTGCATAGTCATCCCCTTTTGATATAACTAATTACCCACAAACTACCACATAGTTGTTAGTCCCCTACATACAGAAAAGGTAATAAGGGATCTGGGAACCCCAGTAGATAGCAATCTCTCCTTTGATACCCATAATGACAAGTGGTTAGAATATCCTTCTACGTGGCCCCCCTAATCTCTAATGGGTTTGCATCCAGATCAAAGGAAGCCATTGTGCCTATCTACTCATGACTTATTAGACCCATTAAAGGATACAACACCCCATTCGGGATATACCTTACAAGACAACTGCAACAGCTTGGAAGACCACAACAGTACCACACCAAGTGGATTACTGACCTCAAACAGATGACCTATGAAGCCCAACCTAAGAAACTCCAGCTGTACTTGGTTGCATACCGCATACTCACAGGTGATCTCTGCTTGACATACAAGGCCCATGTCCAACCAAGTATTGCTGGATATGTTCCACCTAAACAGAGGCTCCTGAGAGCCACATGCTCTATGGATATACACCTAATCACAACGATGACTAGGACGTGCTGGATGGATAGATTCCTGACCTGGATACTCCCCATGCTTTGGAACATGATTTCAATGTACATCAGGCAGGTCCCCTCATTAGCACTCATCAAGGGAAACCTTGACGTGTGGATGGGAGACAGACATGTTCCCCGGGGATCACTGCAGTTACTCTGCTGGACAGAGGCACAGGGAACTAATGGCTCTGCCCTTCAGAGGCACAGGGAACTAACTTATGGGGGTGGCAAAAGCCAAAACACTCTAGCTAGGCTTATAAATACCCTTGGTAAGACAGCCTAGTACCTACCATTGCACTTATTACATGTCTTATGTGTATGGATAGTTAACTAGCTCATCCATTTTACTTTGCTCTCATGCTGATAAACAGTTGGGTGACTACATGTCATATGTATCCTGTTATTGTGTATTGTAAATGCCAATAGACATAACTAATGTTTGCCTAACATAACAGTAATGCTATGTAACTTGTAATACATATCTGCCTACAATACTGTACTTTACACAGTTATTGGAACAATATCCCACAATGCAAATCATAATTGCACAGTGGGCCAACCTTCGACATGTTATTCTCAGTAATACACCCATACATATGGCTACTGTTACAATATATCAACATATACTCTCCCCTGTTATAGCACATACTTGTTGGACCAGCCCTGCCACTGACAGCGGCTGGTGAGGAATATTTGTGTTCAAAGCCCTTATATAGCATCCCTTGTGGTGTACGAGGTGTTTGCCTTGTGACCTACAGCAGTTCACACATGAATACTACAGGTGTTACTATGCTCAGCAATACATCACTACAAGATAACTGTTTCCACTATATGGATTGCGTGCACTTTAAATATTACAGAACAGGTACTAAATACACAGACATACTGAGTGTTCTACATACCTTATTAGTAACCCAAGGTGTCGTCTGTTTGTGTTTCAATCTTCTTTGTAACATTCTGCTGGTATATACAGATGATTCGAATGTGTAATAAGCCATCCTTTTCTAGTTAAATATCGGTAACGTGCTATCCTGACCACCAATTGGTGTTCCAAAGTAGTTATTTAGATGCACATCAGCTGTGCAGCTACTCCATTAGCTGATACCATGGCAACAGTGGTGTGTAACTGAGTTCTCCCTTTGGACGTTGTCCGTTTGCCTTACTTTCAAGGAAGACGGCCTGGATGTGTTGTTTGTGATGTATTTCAACAGCTATATGGAGACAGACAGAGATATATTAGCTTCATGACTCCCATGGATTGCGTGTAATGGCTAGACAATTTTGTTCTACATGTAAGTACAGCTGTTATATTTCAGAACATTGCTACTTATGCAGGGTTTGTTTGTACCTGATACTTCTGCAGACGTTTCAGTCTGGCAAGGATGTTTGGGCAGCTTAAGGCTGTATGGCTATGCATGAACTGTTATGTGTTTTACAGTGTGCTCACCAGACATCCTTGATTTGGTGTACATGTGTATCATACTGTGCTGTTACTCAGTAATTGGTAACACTTCCCGGTGTACACACAACCCTCTGAAATGGGATTAGTGCAAACAAACCCTGTAACATCAGCAGCTGTTCCATTATATAACAGCAACTATTTCACATAGGGCCATGTTAGTGTGTCTCTGACAAGGTATGTTAAGGCTTCTGCAGATGTCATACAGTGAGTGAATGATTTATGATGTTATTACAGTTTATATTGTAATTTGTTTGGGTGTGGGGGTGATGTTGGTGGGTGTGCATAGCAGATGCAGGTGTGTAGGAACTGCATTTATACATAATCGATATGTGCATGAAGGTTCCTTTCCTATTTGAACACCTATCCTTTAGTGGACTAATACTATGGTAATTGCAGGCTGATTCATTAAGGCACTGTTAAGTGGTTCCTGTATATCATGCAGGTGATGTTAGTCCTTGAATCCTTTTGGCAATACATCAGAATGTAATAATGTGTTGCTACATGAAAGTTGTGTATTTCTGTCATAGGTATTTGCAGTCATTGTAGTTGTGTTGGTGACTGACCCTCTTTAGCTAGGGTTGCCACCTTTCCATACGGCCATAGTGGGACATTTTCGGGACACACATCAGATATTACAGGGTGACACAAACCCACAGTCAGTACAAGGGATAGTACTTTCCTTTCTTGCCTAAATATAAACTTATCCTTGTAGCAGTTTAGTTGCTTATCCTGTTTCTTGTAACATGTAGGTATTTTAGATGCAGAAAAAACTACTGTATGCAACCATTTCATTACATATGGGACATAATTATGTCCTACAATCTCAGGGCATTTGCCATGTTTAATATGTTTGGTCAGGACACAACCGCCCAAAGAGGGACTGTCCCTCGCAAAGTGGGACAGGTGGTAACCCTATCATTGGCTCATGTCCATAGCACATATTTGTAATAGTGTATAGGCATATACTCTCCATATCCTTTGTTCATAAAGGTTGGTCGTGGCGGAATGTGTGATTGCTATGATCCATGTTATACTCATATATGAACACTTCAACCGCTGTATACGGGATACCTATGGAATCCTGAAACCACACAGTTCCGACGGCCACAGTACCAGGCCCAGACTCCCATATCCCACATTACTGACAGCGGCAGTAACAAGCGAAAGTAACACGAACATGGAACACACACACGCACACACAGAAAAACTGCTACCCACCATATCCAAACAAACCATCCTACACTACATATGAGCAGGTGGGCAAGCCCCCCTACACCCCTCATGTGGGTGTCAGTGCCCCACACACCCCCCTACTTTAATATTCTACCTCCTAGATCTCGCAAACAGATGCACAAAGCTAACCCACACCCATACATTACAGTCTCCCAGGAACACATACCACACTCTGAACACACACTTACACACACTACAGCCCTCAGAAACACACTTACACATGGCAACCTACCTGAACCGCAACACCAGAAGCACTGACTAACTGTCCCTTAACATCATGATTTAAACCTCACGCATCTGGTGTTCCAGTACTGTGTTCTTTCAGACTTTAAGCCTTGTGATTTTTTAGTGCAAGAAATGTGGTCAAACACTAAACTATTGGGAGGTACAAAGGGCCACAATTAGGGACAGATTTACTTAGTGTTAGCATGCATTTTCCTGAAGGATATGAAGTACGAAGCAGAAATGTATGTCATTATGTATTGACTTTAGTCTTCAGAAATCTCCCACTAAACCATACATTTTACAAGGAACAGTCCAAAAATATGATCCAAACATCTTGACATTCTGCAAAACTCTGTACAATCTCCCTTTTCTGTTTCAATCAATTTCTTTCTTTTTTTTTTTTTTTTTTTGTGCAAAATGCAGCAGCACACAAACTGGAGGAATGGACCTCCCATGTTGTAGATAGGACCCAGACAACCAAAGCTATAAAGCAGATGCATTCAATTAATAATATTGGTTATTTCGCAAACACAGTAAACAGTGTTATGCTACGATTAAAAGCAAGGACTTTGCAATACCTACTACAATAGTAACATATGATATCACTAATCCCATGGCAGCAGGTGTTAAGTGTAGGTGTGGAGTTCACATGATCTGGGGTTCTGGTATAGGGTATACAAATTTTGTTTTACCATTGTGAGATTGCAGACTATAGCAATGAAGTGCAACATACAGATCCGTTTTCTCAACCTCATTTGCAGAACTGTAGACATAGTCCATTTAACTAGTACATTTGCACACGTGCCTGTATACCTAATAATCTAGAAATTGCATTGTTTGCCACTATTGTGCAATGCTTACCATCACATCAAACACAGTGCCTGCCAGTGTGCACCCATGCCTACTGTGTTTGCTCAATGGTAAGTGATGCACAATGTTTTCAAATACTGCAAAATTAAAATGTGTGCACTCCCAGTAAGCATGAGATATGCAATAGGTGGGAAAACATCAGCATATAAAATGCAACTGGCAGGAAATGCTCATTGTACATTGAGCTTAAGCTATGGCAGTCATTTTGGGCACAGAGGTGGGGTGTTTGGGAGACCAAGATTTTTGTTGGACTCCTAGTTAAGGAGCATGGGCTCCAGTTGCTGCAGTGGGACTATTCAGGCTCAGAATATAAATCTGAAGCCTGGAATAGTATTGCCTGGGCTTTAACCAGTGCTACAGGTATCCTCTGCACTGTTGAGCAATGTAGACATAATTTTGATGCCCTCTGTAGGAGAAAGCAGGATACCCTTGACCACTGGAGAGATTTGTACTGGAGACACCCCACAGATGTGTAAGTATCAATTTCAGTGAGTAATTGTAAGAGTTAAAAGCTGAATATAGTCAAGATGCGTATTCGTAATGGTATTTTATTCTGTTCAGTTTTTTCCACAGCTGCTGCAGAGTGAGCCATGAATCCAGTCCTATGCCATGCATTTAGTAAGGATGCGAGAAGCATGTGGTATGTATGCATCAGAACAGTACTGTCTAAATAGTATTTTAATAATAATTTGTATAGTCATTTTGTAGCATTAAAAGTTAATGACCGCTTTGTTGGTATTTAATACAGTTGTATCAAACTGAGTATGCATATCCCAACCGTAAAAGAAACTATGTACACCTTAGCCAGTAGCACAAAACAGTGGTGCCATATTCTCAAATAACACTGACCATGCATTTCTAAACTGTAAAAAGAAAGCATGCATGCTGTGGTCTGTAGGACAAAAGAACAGTACAGTATTTGAGAGTAGTCACTGGATGTGGGTTCAAAAAACACACGTCCCAAATATACAATACTGTTATGTTTTCATCATTATTGGAATGTAACTTCATACCTCTATAGCAGTGGCACAAATGGCCTTCTGTAAACTGTAATCAGTATAATAGGAACATGCATATGTGCAATATATGCGCTCATCAAGGACTGGTGGTGGCAATCTGTACTATAGTCTGCCTTTATTCTAAACTGGGTAGTCTTAAAAGTAAGGAAGAAACTTGTTAGGAGTTTGTAGTGTTAAAAGTAAGGGTAAAAGAATAGAGTCATATAATCATATCAATGCTTTGTATATCACATATGAAGTTACTAATGTTCTCCCTTTTTTCTCTCACCCAAAGTCTTTCTCTCTCTCTCTCTCTCTCTCTCTCTTTTTTTTATTGTTTTTCCCACAAGACAGTGGAGTAGGCCAGTCCCATGGAATCCACCTGCCCCCATTCCATTGGCTATAACACTGTTGCCTAGCGCATCCAGTGCACAAACTGGTGAACCCTCTCTGCTGCCCCTGCACTCCTGGCCCCTCAAGTAGTTCTGCCCCAGAGTTTAGGCCTGTGGCTCCCTTCAGAAGCAGTAGCAGAGGTGGTGAGTTTATCACCTGACAGGAAATGCAAGGGATGGTGCGTAGGATTGTGCGCCGCACTGTAGGCACATGCCTATGCCGGATGGACTGACTGCTTTTCATCCTTCTGCAGAGCATTTGTAGGAGAAGCAGACATTGGGCATTGCAGCCAGTGGTGCAGTGAGGTGACACTGATGACAGTCCACTGAGGAAGGACTAGATTCTCACTGTCAACTGCCTTGACATGCATCGGACCTGGATTTCCCACTCTCTTCCCAACCATGTTGTTCACCCATCTCATGTGTCCTTCACCATCCCTGTCTCTTGTCTTGTTTGTCTTGTCTGTCTGCAATTGCTTCCTCCCTTGCCCAACTTACCTCACCCCGACATTCTTACAGCCCTTCCCCAACATTCCTCTTCCCCCTGCTTGCACCCCATTCACCACTTTCCCATCTTCTCCATTTCTTTTCTTTAATGAATTATTGTGCAATGGTGTGCAATGTGCACCAATGTGAAGCAATGGTAAATGGAAGCAATACAAGAAGAAATATTTAAAGTGTCATACATACTTGTGAAATTAATACTTCCATCCATATTCAAACCCAAAACCATCTGCCTCAAACAACAATACATTAACACTCGCTGCCACAGAGTCAGTTAGCTAGCAGATGTATTTAATACATTCAATAGTAAATGACGCAGTTTAGGAAAAATTTCCCTTTCTACTCCCCCGTGCTTGCTCCCTATCACTAATGCCATATCTTCTCCATTAAATTTGTATGAAGCAGCATTGAGCTATCTCCTGTTATGTTTTATAAAGCATTATTGTGTGATACTCAGTGCAATTACCAAAATGCTTTAATGTATTACCTATAGCTAAACCATTTGCCCCAAAAAGGTACTTATCACTACATCAAGTGCATTCATTTCTGCAGAGACAGTTTCAGTTGACTAGTAGGTGTATACAACAGCAGTTAAACCTGCATTTGCTATACAGTCTCTAAAATACACCTGCTAATCAACTGAGTCTGTAGCAGCACCTGTCAATGCAGTAATAAATGTATTGTTTTGTTCAGGTGGTACTTGGTCCGAATTCCGGTGTATGAAACAAATTCAAATAACTTTATGTGTAAATCCAAATTCTGAATTGTGATAGTTGGTATGTGGTCTCTACAATATGGCTAGATGATACTGGTTTCAAATTCAACTATATAATACTTATAACTGGTTTTGCCATAGCCGGACCCTAGTGTGCAATGCACACCATCATGCAACTATGCTTTAAAGAAAAGAAATAGGAAAGTGGTGAAATGGGGAACAAGCGGGGTAATATCAAACTGAAAGGAAGTCTGGAATTTGCAGGAAGGATGTAGGAAAGAACCATAGCTATCCATTTCTTCAAGAATAAAACATGAACATATAGGGACAATTTTTTCTGAATTTATTATTCATTTTATTTATTTATTTTATTTGTGTTAACCGGGAAGGTCCGACTGGACAAGGTCCATTTTCAGGGGAGGCCCAGGGAGAAAAGCTCCACTTACATAAAAAAAAAAAACCAGCACATTAGAGCAATAATTACATCAAAAATGGCAAATTACAGCCATACTAATATAATACAAAGTGTAGAAAAGGCATTTGTTCTACTAGTAGTATCTAGTGAGAGATGGAAGGCAATACAGACTATTCAAATTATCAGATATTTACATATGTACATTCTGTTTATAGTGAGAAACAGACAGAATTACAACAAGTATAACTACTTTGTCAGGGGATAACATTTGGAAGAACCATGCTTACTGGGCATAAACAAAAGAAAGATAGAGATAGTGCAGAGGTAGCAGAGTTTAGGACTATGTGACACATGGACAGAGCCAAGAGCTTATGAGATGGGCCTTAAGGGTGTTTTTGAATTGAGTGGTATTTGATGTAGCAGTCATGGATGTGGGGAGATTATTCCAAGTTTTAGCTATAATGTGTGAAAATAGGGCTTTGCCGGCTGTATTGTTAGCTGAGGTAATAGGAGCGATTTACTGGCAGAGCGGAGTAGACAATTTGGAGTGTAGTTGGTCAGTAATTGCTTTAGTGCAGGGGTTTTGTCAGGTTGTTTTAGGCTGTTGTATGATATGACAAGTTGATGACAGAGTAGTAACTGTGGAAGTTCAAGCTACTGGAGTTTCCTAAGAGGTATGCACTTATGGGTTCTGAATGGGGAATTTGTAGCAAACTTGGCAGTTTTGTTATAGCAAGACTCAAGTTTGTCTAGTTCAGATTTCCTGACATAAGTGAGAATTGGAACTACATACATTAGTGTAGAAAGAAGGTGGGTTTGAGCTAGGGTGACTTTAGCCTGATCTGATAGAAAGTTTTTTTTCTGTCTATATAAGGAACCTATTTTTTGTGTACCTTTTTTATAGCTTGAGAGATATGGATGTCAAAGTGGAGGTTGCTGTCTACTTCGACACCAAGGAGATTGGTGTGGAGGGAGGGTGAAATGGTACCATTATTGGAAGAGATAGAGAAGGAAAGTGGAGAGGTTTTTGATTTGTTTGGGGTGAATAGAAGTAGTTTTGTTTTGTTAGGATTTAATATTAGATTAAATATGAGTTGAATATTAGAGATCCACCTTTCTACTGAGGCAAAGGATTCCTGGGTGAGCTGTTGTAGGATAGTGAGAGATGGGGCTGAGCAGATTAGAGTGGAATCATCTGCATACTGGATTAGTAAAGCCTGCAGGGTAGAGGTATGTAGGTTGTTGGTGAAGATAGAAAAGTGTAGTGGGCCCAATATGGAGCCTTGGGGTACACCAATGATGGTTGGAAGTAGAGGTGATAAAACTCCTTGCCACTAGACAGCTTGTTGGTGATCTGATAGGTAATTGTTAAACCAAGTAATAGTGTTAGGGGTGAAGGCTAAAGAGGTTATAATATCTATTAGTATGGAGTGAGAAACCATCTAAAAAAGCTTTTGAGAGGTCAAGAAAAATAGCAGATACAAATCTGTTGTTATTCCTGTGCTGATTAACCAGTGTTTGTGAAGGGGAGAAGGGCTGTGGTTGTACTTTGGTATGAACAGAAACCACGTTGTGTAGGGGATAGGAGACTGAGTTTAGGAAATGCATGACTTGAGATTGTATGCATTTCTCTAGTATCTTTGATAAAGGAGACAGGATGGCAATTGGGTGGTAGTTGAAGAAATCATGAGAGGTTCCACCTTTATGAAGGGGAATAATGTAAGAGATTTTCCAAAGATGAGGGATATATGATTCATGTATAGAGTGGTTGATAAGGATTGAGACTGGGCAGCATATAGAGTTGGCAGCCATTTTTAGGAAATGTGCTGGTAAACCATCTGCTGCAAGAGTAGTGGGTTTCAATTTTAAGAGGAATTTCTTTATTGTAGAGGTTGGGATGGGTGGGAAGGTGAGGGGAATAGAGGTCTTGGGGGCTCTTGACATGGGTGTGAAGTTGTTTCTGGATAGTTGATTAGATAGGGAAGCAATGGATTCAGTAAAGTGTTTGTTGAATTTGGAGGCTATCTCGCTATCTGTATTTGTGGAGGTTGAGGTGGGAGTGGGTGTGGTGGTTTTACCTAGTTTTAGTAGAGAGTTAATTGCATGCCAGTACTTATGAGGGTTGTTGGAGTATTTGTTTTGGATATTTAGGTAGTAGTTCTGTTTATCAAGCTTAGTTTGCTGTTTAACCTGGTTTCGCAGATGTTGATACTTTTCTTTAGAAAGACTTGTGTTGTCTTTCTTCCATGTTCTCCAAGCTTTATCTCTGGATTTTAATAGGGCTCTAGTGGATTTAGTAAGCCATGGAGCAGAGTGAAGTTTAGCTTTAATTGTTCTTTTGGGGGCTATTAGGTCAAGGACCTTAGCGAAAGTAGTATTAAAATAGTCCACTGCTTGGTCCAAGTCAAGGGAGCGTAGTGGTTCCCAGTTACACTTTTTTTAATGAAGTGTTGAGATCTACAGGGTTAACTTTGTGATCATTCCTGACTTGTCTAAAGACTGTAGGTTTGGGTAAGTTAATACGTTTGCGTAGGAGGTGGTTGCTAAGGCTGTCTGGTAGACAACCTGTTTGGTAGTTCTGTTCTGGGTAGTTTACTAATGTCCAATCCAGTATAGATTTATTTTGGGATTTCTTATATTCTCTAGTAGGCTCTAGAATAAGTTGGGAGAATCAATATAGGTTGATGTAGTTAGTGGGGTTTTTGGAATTGCAGGCTAGCCAATCAGTATTTAGGTCTCCTAGTAGAATAGTCTCTTGTGGGAGGTTGTCTTTTATCCATTGAAGAATCTCTTCAATTATTGGAGAGTTATTACCTGGAGATATATATGCACAAAGAATATAGATGCTCTTTTTCTTGTTTATTTGTAGCATAGAGCCTATGATCTCAGCAGTATTGAATTTAGGTAGAGGAGTTGGTAGGGGTTATATAGCAAGTGTATTTTATAGACAATTGCAATGCCCACTCCTTTCTTTCCTGTTCTATCAAGCCTTAGGATATTATATCCTGGAGGCAGAATTTCCTTGTTCTGTGTGCTGGGTTTTAGCCATGTCTCAGTTATGGTTAGAATGTCAGGGGAGTAGACGGTTATGAATGCATGAAATTGAGGGAGTTTATTTGATATACTGTGAGCATTAATGTTAATGATGAGTAGGTCAGCTTTTTGTTTGTTTGGGGGTATAAGATTGCCTGGCCCTGGATTTGAGTGAATATCCCCCGAGGTAAGGAGGTATTTCTTTAATAATAGATTAAGTCTGATTGCTTGAAATATATCTATGTGCAGTTTGCATGATATTTTTCTAGTGTGAGATAATGGAAGGTACTTGTTGTGTAAAAGTGCTGGTTTGTTGTGATCAAATAGAGAGGGGGATATAGGGAAGCTTATGTGGGTTTTTGTAGGTGTGGAGGTATGTGTTGTATGGTAGGTGGTGTGGGGTAGTGATTTGTATGCATGTGAGGATGTAGTGTATGTTAAGGTTGTGAGGGTTAGTAGGAGGGATGTAAGAAAGAAGAGCATGTTTTGTGTCATATTGTATTTGGATAAAGTAGTGTTAATTGGATAAGAGTTAATTAGGGGTGGGATTTGGGATGAGTTGCAGATGATTGGCTGTAGGAGTGGTCAGGTTATATGGGGTTAAAATAAACCTAGAGGTAGTGGAGGTGGGTGAGAATTGGGGGCAGGGTAGGGGAGCAGAGTAAGCTGAGTGAAGCAAGGCGAATGGAGTGGGGTCCAAGCAGACCCTGAGGCTGTAAGAGCCAATCTATTGTGGTTTTCTAGAGTTTTTCCAAAGGTAAGGTATTATAAGGGGCAAGATAGGCTGATATCCTACAACTTGGCTTTTTATTTTTAAATTTTATACAGTACCCTTTGCCTTAGCTAAAAGAATATTTGGGAAATTATGTGATAATTTTCTATCAGTGCTGTGGGCCCTCCGAGCAGTATTCTACAGAGTTAATCTGCAGACTGTACTTCATTAAGAGTTGGAGAGTTAATAACCTTGTTTCTTGCAGGTAACATACACTAAACAGTTGTACTGTGTGATGTTAGGCCTTTTGCAGGTAGTAGTCTCCTAGCATGGCGAGCCTTTCTATTTTGGGGGGGGGGCAGGCTGGTTAGGGCGAACAAGAGAGTTTAGAGTCCCTAGGAAGGAAAAGGAGATATGGGAAAGATTAGGGCAAGGAAAAGCACATTGGGTTTAGGTTACCTCAACAGTTAATGCAGTTAATAACAGCACAATGCACTTTCCAAACATTAATTCACTTTTAAGCCAGTTACATAGTTCATATAATAGCAGCATAAATAGTCCATGTTTGCTTTACAGTACTTAGATTTTCAAGCAGCTGGAGTATGACCAGTCCCTTACCGTGCAGCAGTACAAACAATTTTAACAGGTTATTGCACTTTGAAACAGTAGATAAGCACTTTCAAAAGGAGCTAGATATAGCAGTCCGTTTGCCTTTACAGTAGGACTATGTAAAGCCTCTAGTTTCAACACTCCCTTTACATGTAACTGTTCATGCACATTTAGAACAGTAAATGCACTTTGAAGGTGCTAAGAGCACTAAAAATGCACTTTAATTCAGTTAGAAAGCACCTTAAAAATAGTACATATAGCAGACCACTTGCTTTGCTATGCTTCACATGTAAAACAGTGTTATTACTTTGTGGCATCTAAAAGCACTAGAAATATGCATTAATACAGTGTACAAAGCACCACTGATTAGCTAGATATAGCAGTCCATTTTGCTTCTATAGTAGGTAATACATTGAGGCATCTAGTTTCAATGATCCCTTTGCATGTAACAGTGCACTCACATATAGATCCTTAAATGCACTTTACATCAATTCTAAGCACTTTGTTACAGCTGCATTACAGTCCGTTAGTGTTTAGCTGTAGGTCTACTTTGAGACAATTGTGAAATTACCAGTCCCTTAACGCTTAACTTTACACCCTTTGTTACTTTAGGAAAAATAGCTACAAACTTAAATGCATTTTATATCAATTTTAAGCACTTTGTTACGGCTGCATTACAGTCCGTTAGCGTTTAGCTATAGGTCTACTTTGAGACAATTGAGAATTAAAAGTCCCTTAACGTTTAACATTATACCACTTGTTACTTTTGGAAAAATAGCTACAAACCAGTGCTAGAATAATGGGCACATTAGGCATGTGATCCAATATTACTATGCTAGAAAATCAGCATATGTGGTAGACCTGTGGGTTTGTTAGCTATCTGCTGGGCTTTCTAACCCAAACAGCATGTGTTCTTCCCTAGTTAGGCACAGCTTAAAGTACACGGTGCTATTTAGATAGCTTAAGTATCGTGCATCCAAAATACAAAATGACAATCCTAGCAAGCAATAACTTTGCTTAATGCATTAAATCATTGAACATTTACTTATATTGTGCCAGATAGTACAATTGAAGAAAAACACATGGCAGGGTGATCTTACCACTGGGGAGGGTGTCTGCGAGCACTATTAGTATATTTAAAAATGGCACCAGACACCAAGAATTTAATACCTCACTTCCCTTCTATGTTTGCTAGGGAAACAACAGTCTGATTGGGGGAATATACAGTGACGTAGTCCCCAAGCAAACCCTGAGGCTGTAGAGCCAATCTATTGTGGTTTTCCAGAGTTTTGCCAAAGTTAAGCTATTGTAAGGGGCAAGATAAGTTGATATCCTACACCTTGGCTTTTTATTTTTAAATTTTATTCAGTACCCTTTGCCTTAGCTACAAGAATACTCGGGAAATTATCTTATACGTTTCTATCAGTGCTGCGGGCCCTCTGAGCGGTATTCTACATAGTTAATATGCAGACTGTATAGCGTTAAGAGTTGGAGAGTTAATAACCTTGTTTCTTGCAGGTAACGCACACTAAACAGTTGTACTGTGTGATGTTAGGCTTTTGCAGGTAGTAGTCTTATAGTTTGGTTAGCCTTTCAATTGTTGGGGGGGGGCAGGCTGGTTAGGATGGACAAAAGAGTTTATAGTCCCTTGTTTCTTGCAGGTAACACACACTAAACAGTCGTACTGTAATTTGGACTCTCACCTCCAGAGAGAGGGGTGGCCACAACACAATCTGTTGTATAGGGAATAGGACCTGTCATGAAGACATGTGTGGGGAATGGAGATCTATGTATGGAATGATTTTGTTTTCTTTTTGTGGGCCAGGTGCCCATTTCTTTTGACACATACAAGTCAAATAACTCATTGCTGTCACATGTGACATTAATTTCTGTACAAACCTCCCACCTTGTAGTTGCTTACTGTACCAAGTGATGAAATACAAGGACATGTCATAATATTATACAATACAATGTGTGTTCAGGACTTACCTTATAAATGCAGCAGTTGCCACAGTGCTAGTTCAGGGCTGACTGTGATGCAAGCAGCATACTACCATTACATGGGGAGGTAAAGGAAAAAACAGCATGGGGGTCTACATGGTTGCTTATAACTAGTTGAAAGCTCCACCAGATTGGTTGGTTAGCATGCAATTCAGCTGCTTATGCTGTAATTAGTATCTCTGAGACATAGCCTAGACAGATGCAATCTATTAACAATCTACTCCATTATAAAAAGGCAAATGTGTAGCTAGTCAAATCGATGGTGAGGATACTTGCTACATGTTCAGAAAAGCAAAATATTTCCAAAGTTGTCTTTATAGAAGTGTATTGAACTCCTTCAGGTATTCTGTCATTCTCTACACTACATAATGCATATGCTGGAATGTATTTAAGAATAATGTGAAGCAAAGCCTTTTACACTGTTATCTGTATGCATTAGTTAGAAATTTACTGATGGCATGGCCATATTTGTCAAGCCATTTCAGAGGTGCAAATGATTGACAATACATGATGTACAAATGTTTCAGTGACAGGTCATTCGAATGCATGATTAGCATTTCAAATGTGTTTTATTAGCAAAATGGTTCATGTGCCTGTTTTTTAGTGGGTGGGGGGAGCAAAGAGAAGTGACTGCTATGCCACAAACTAGAATGAACTGTTCTTTTTTGGAGGGGGTACAGTTGAGTTACTGCTATGGCACATACAAGGATATGGTGTTCTTGCTACTCTCCTTGTTTGGCATCCGGCTTGATGTTAGTATTTCACATCTGTACTATATTTTATGTTTTTCCAGTGTGTGCTACTGACTGCCTACCTGAACTGTTTTATCTCATAGCAGTTGCTTTGTAGTTATGTGATACTTATGTGTATTATCATTCTACTGTCTTTGAGGACTGAAAATATCATTGAGGCAGAGACCCCACTTCAGTGAGGCAGGGAATACAATGTGCTCTGTCAACATGGCAGTTTTCTTCTTAAAAGGGCTCATCCCAGTATGATAGAGAGGTTGAGACTATGGCAGCATTTCATTGCAAGCAGAAATGTTGTGGTCATTCACAACCACACTTATGAGCAAGTGTGCCAAAGGGCCACTGACATGATAACATCTGCACAGAGACATGCAGCTGCTGTTGCCTGAGACCAGAGGGTAACCGGGCATGGGCCTGCTGCAGAACCACCTCTCACCCCAATGAGGAATTCCTGGCATATCTTCTACAACAGCACAACTCACAGCAGAGTGGCTCACAATATATGATTGATGTGGGTGCCTCTCCTTCTCAGTCCCAGGAAGATCTTTCAGGTAGACTTTGTTATATGACCAATTGAATACTGTTGTGTAGTAAAACAATTGAAATAAAAGTTACTTCTGTGTCACATGTCTTTTCTTGAGGGGGAGGATTGAAGATTGGTACAGTGATAAGCTCACGTTCGAGTTGTCAGCCATGTTCTTGTTGAACTAACACTTCATGCAGATTGCGAGGAGTAGATGTAGTACCCCCCCATCTTACTGTTAAATGTGATGATGTTGGCATTACCTGTTGCTTAACTTATTTCAGGACTGTGAGGAATCCAGTGACATATGCCTCCTGCAGATGGTAAGCCCGATAAAGTTATTTCAGTACTGCAAATAAATTTCCAGAAATATAATGTGTCATTTTAGGCATGTTGTGCATATTGCTGTACTATCTGTAATAGTGGCAGCATTGGTAGTTGTTTAGCCTATATTGCACCATAGTAGTGCAGGTATTAATGTATGCTTGTGTTTCTCCCTTTTTACCACAGGTGATCATAACAGTGGGAGTGTGGGCTCTGTGCCACCTGATGTCAGTATCTCATCAGACACTGATGATGATGGTGGCAAAACTGAGGCACAGTCGGGGGGTGCAGAGAATGAATTTGGCACAGAGGTTGACATCCAGCCACCCTCTTTTTTCCACGGACACAGCCAGTAAGCCTATGCCTACTCAGACCACTGAAGCCACAAATATAGGATAGATGGAGGGTGATGACACTGAGCAGGGAAGTGTGGCTACTGCAGCTTCAGTGCCTGTTGAATCTAGCCATAGCCAAAATATTGATGAGGTACCACGCAGGTGGGTTGATAGGAGTGCGTGGAGGGGCCTGCTCTCCCTCCTCTACATGATGCATGTCTCTTCCCATGTCACAGAATGTATGTTTACAGCCATCATGGAGGCACAGGCACATTCAGAAGGGTGCTCCAGACAAATGCTTAGGGTTGTGGATGCAGCACAGTCTGACATGCATGACTGCCTCCACTATTTTGCTGATTCCCTGGATCAGATGAATGACATGCTGGAAAGAGAGGTGTCTGTGATGGAATGCCTGTTGGGAGGGGAAAGGTATCCTCACAGTTGTAGGCCAGCCACAACATCTGCTGATAGCCAACATGGCTGTCCCCGATCACACTCCTGTAGTGGCAGTACTTCTGTTGGTCCATCAGTGAGTGTATTATCCATACCCAGATGTGGCAGGCCATGTGTTTGTGGTCCTGGGGGTTCCTGTGAAGGGAGCATGTCCAACAGACATTGGTCACACTCAAGTAGGAGAACTCCATCTGACCTTGGGTGTGGATGTGCCAGTGTAGCTCCTGGCAGAGCCAGTTCTCATGGTCAGGGATGACAATAATGAACTGCCACCTCTATCATGTAGGGTTCACACCTGTCTAACATACCAAGATGTAGAGCTAGAACTGAGCTTGGCAGTGTTCATGCAGACTCTCACACACATCACTTTCACATAGAGGACTCCTACAGACAAAAACATATACACAAACACGCACACACACACGCACGCACACACACACACACACACACACACACACACACACACACACACACACACACACACACACACACACTCACACATGCACACACGCACACACACACACACACACACACACACACACACACACTGCTTTCCTTTCTCCCTCACACAGACTCATCGACCTTTTGTGTCAACCTAGGCCTCCTGCCACCCAGCACTCTGTGTAAATTATGATAACAGTGCCATATCCCTGTTTTCTTTCTTTTGGATCCAGGGATACAAAAGATTTGTGTCTGATGCACAGGGTGCATAGCTACATTAGTGCCTAGTATATCTGTATTTGTGTTAATAAACTGATAATTGTACCGGCCAGTTATATTTGCCTTGCCAAATGATGTAGTGGCTATCATCATCATGGCAATACTTTCTAGTGTATTCTCTTGTAAGGGTTGTGAAGTCAGGAAATGCAATTTGTGTCATTACTTTATAAAATTTCTCCTGAATGTTTTACAGTATATGCATATGGTGGACATCACAAGACATGCCATCATGTTCAGATCTCAGGATTTTATGACAGCACTGTAGTCAAACTCATCAGAACAGTAATACAGTATAATGCTCTCTATTACATGACCCTCACCAGATACATGAAGCAGCTGGACAGACCACGGGGCTTTCTCATCAAGATAACACAAGGCCTACTAACCATGACATGATGTGTGTGTGGTAGAATAAAATACATGCACTATCATCTGGTATCACATTACATTGTAATGCTTATTCTAAGCCTATTACTTTCAATTTAAGCACTTGGACTTCAGGACATTTGTCTTACATTAAGAAGGTTTGTAGTCTACACTCTGGTGGGAGGAGATGGTAACTTCTGCCCTTCTGAAATGGGAATTGGTGGTTGAATGCTTATGATGACTGCTATTCTAAGTGTCTTTGTTATAGTTTAAGCACTTGGCCTCCAAACCAGTTATTCTACATTAGGAAGGTTTGTACAAAACTCAGTCTAGCATATCAGCTTAACAGCCTTCACAGAGTAAATAAATTAATTTAATCATCACTTAAATAACACAATAAAATCACGACTCATCCAATCAAATAATTAAAATTAAAATTGAATTTAAATTAGGAGCTTCCAATTGCAGTCTACATTCAGATTAGCTAGGGTCAGAGTACCATATTTTAAAATAAACACAGTTTCCTTGTACAAAAGTTTACTTTTAATATCTAAGCAACTATCATACACAACTATTTTTTCCAAAATAGTATCCCTTAATTTCCCTAGGTCATTATTATAAAATATTTTGAAATGTGTGGCCAAAGGACTTTCAATCTTAGCATTTTTATATCCTTCACATGTTCTTGTAATCTTATATTGAAGGTCTTCTTACTTCCCCCCTATATAAAGTAAATCACAGCAACAACTCAGTGCATAAAGCATTCTTTCAGTATTGCAGTAATGTCTCCCATTTGGTTTAAAAATCAAAATATTAATTTTGTCAAAACATCTCACAATAAACTTGCAACTTGAAATGTTACCACTTGTAAAAGTCCCCATATTCCTAGGCTCCCTCAACAAAGTATTACCTGATATAATAATACTAACAACCATACCCTTAATATTACATCCCCTTTTAAATGATACCATAAGGTTATGAAACAACATGTTAACAAATTCTCTAAACTTTAACAAAAATAAATAAATAAATAAAATTTTATAATGTTAATCTCCTGTTCACTAAATATATTGCATTGTATGTAGTAACACAATCTCTACTTTTTTACAAGTAGCTGTTTCATTAATAACCAACCTATTTCTGCCATCTCTATTTACTATTGTATCCATTCTTTGTTCATCTAAACCTAGCATATTTACCTACCTCTGCAATATTTCTTTATCATACCCCCTCTCCAAGAATATATTAATATTTTTATGTACTTCCATCTGTAAATCTTTATTGTAATTGCATAGCCTATGAATATACAAAATTTCCCCATAGTGAAGTGCTTTAAGTAAGTGAGGGGAGATGGCAGCTATGTTTACTTAAAAAATAACTACCATCCACAAACTTTCTGTGGAGTTTTGTTTTTACCTTGCCATCAGAAAAAACCTCTAACTGGACATCCAGAAACACAACAATTTTCCCATATTGAAGTCCATTGAATTTAAGACCAACTCTATTATCATGCAAGTTCTGTATAACATTTGCAACTAATTCAAAACCTCCCGTACATACAAAAATTAAATCATCAATGTAGTTATAGTATTTTAATACATATTTTTGCATAAAATCCTGTCTATACAAACATTCTACTTCAAATAAACCCACGAATAGGTCAGCATGCACAGGGGCAAAAGGTGTCACCATGGCCATTCCTGTAACTAATGATAAATTACTTTATTAAACACAAAATAATTATGTGGTAAACAAAAATGAACTAATTCTGTTATATAGTAAGTTACTGGACTGTCTCCCCAAAGATATTTTAAAGCCTCAGTACCAAAGCTCTGTTGAAGTCTAGTTTATTGGCTTTTAAATCTACTGTAATAAAGTACATATCATTAGTTCATTGTAAATCAGAATTTGTTTTCTAAAAAAAATCAAATGTAGCATTTATATAAGAGGTTAACTTCATAACTGAGGGTAGCAAACATTTATGAAGCAACAAACCTATACCATGCAAAAAATAATTAACATGCAGAAAAAATGGGGTATCCAGGAAGGTTACACAAATCATTGTGAATCTTTGGTAAACAGTAAAATGTAGCATGTACAGAACCTTCACTACTAAACTTTTTTTCAACCTCATTTTTAGATAAATAATTCAGCCTATAGCCTTATTGAGTAACTCTTGAAATGTTGCCACTGCTATTTTATATTCAAGTACAGTTACTATTTCATATACACTTTCATCATTCAAATGATCATAACACATTTTCAAACACTATTTGTAATATATCACCACAATTTTATTACCTTTGCCTGAATGCTTAAATAATAATTCCTGCTGTTTATTAAAATTTTGTAAAGCCTTCCACTCTTCCTTAGATTATATTGAATCTTATTTTTATTTTTAACAAACTTTGAAAAAGCTGATTTGAAGGCAAAATTCACTATAGCAGAAAACTGAACTCCCTCATGAGTGACTGGAGGAATAAAACCACTATTGTATGCTACATTTTTGTATCTAACAAGCAATAAGCATTATATTCACCATCCTCCTCTAAATTGGATGTACAGGAATGAAAGCTATTATCATTACTTTCAGTTATTTCCAATGTAGAATCTAATACATTTTTTCTAGATGAATTTTTAAGTTGTTTGTTTTTATTATTTTGTGGGTTTATTGAGAATAGCCTACACCCTTCTAAGCTGGGAATTGCCAGTTGAAGGCTTATTGTGTCTGTTATTCTGAATGTGTCTTAGTTCTGCTTTAAGCACTTGGGTTCCAGACCACTTATTTCACACTATGAACATTTGTTGTCTACAGTCTTGTTGGAGTATTCTACTGAATTGCTGATTTATATAAACTGTTTGTGATTCTGTTATGATAGCGATTTTTCAGGACTTTGATTTCTAGTAGTACAGCATTTTATAGCATAGGATCGATTCAGGCTAGCTGAATCTAGACTGTCTGGTATCATTGGAGCACAAAATACAGCACTCTTACGTTAAGAAGGCTCCCCTGCACCATTGTCGCAGAACTGTGCAGCTAAGAATCCATCTAAATTGGGGATTGCTGGAATAAGGCTCACTTTTGGCCTTTCCCTTTCTTTGCTTTTTTAAAATAGTTTAAACTTCACTTGTATTCCAGCAATGTGTTTTGCACTCAGTTTACTGTAGTTGCTCAGAGCTTGCACTGCTGCCCTGTGAACAACTCAGTTGTGCATTGTGAAACATTAACACATTTTTGTAGCCCTAGCCCTCCTTAGAATAGACACATTTTGTTAGTCTTACACCAAAACCAGGTCCATCTAGCCACCTCCCTTCTAATTACTACGGTATATTCCTTCCATAATAGACAGTCAGATTCCTACCATTTTTCCAGGCAGCCTGATTTACAACAGTAGCATAGCAATTGCCTCTTGTACAATAACAACCAGTTACTGCTAAAACAAACTAATACAACTTGTGAGAACTGTATCTCTGCTATGAGTTTGGAATCAATTCTCTCACATAACAACAAACCAGATATGAAGCATGCTGTCAGCACATGCAATTCACCTCTTGCACATAAAAAACTCACAACACATAAATTCACATACATGGAGGTACTCACTAGCATACTTAATTAATATCAGAGACCTCCTGAGTGCAAACCTACTGCACACAGTGCAGACCCAACATAATCCACCACACATAATAATACACACAACAGTGTCTCAGCCAATAAGCCCCTCAGGCAAAACACCACAAAACCAAATGTCTTGCTCATAAGAGGTTTGGAGGCTCATAGGGTTGGGAGGGTGGCCTAATGGTTAAGGTGTTTGCCTTACAAACATAAGGTGCAGGGTTTGAGTCTCACAAGTAATAATTGGCTAGGCCTAAAATGGCTCACAAGGGCAGTTAGCTTAGTACTAATCTATGAACCTATAAGTGACGCCATAGTGAGACACACAGCTGTTCCCGTCACCAGGCTGGACAAGGAGAAGGTCACAGTCAGCTGCCTGTCAGGTGCCGGAGTCCATCAGATCACATACACACTCAAGTTTCCCAACAGCAAGTACCATTATGACTCTGTTATAGTCCATGTTGTAGTGAATGACTGGAGACAAATCTCACTGCACTATATGAAGGTGCTTGCCTCCTCCATAGTGGACTTTTTAGGGAATGTCAGAACAAATAAATTCCCAACATAAAAGAATCCACTAGAGACAAGCTGAAGGTTATGCTGCTTAATGCAAAGAGTGTAAATCAGAAACTGCACTCACTGGAAGAACTCTTTACTTTGGAAGATGCCTATGTCTGTGCAGTCAAACAGACATGGCTCAAGGCCACAGAGAGCCCCCTGGTCATGCAAGGTCACAATGCCTTCCACACATTCAGACATCAAAATGAGTATAAAAGAACCAAAGGCAGAGGTGTATACATCTTCACTGAAGACAAATGCACAGCAAGACTGGTCAAAGAGTATGACTCCGTAGTGTACATTCAAGTCCAACTAACTGTATGTAAAGCCCTCTTCCATATCACTGTTAGATACAGGTCCCCCGCCATGAACCACTAGTATCACTCTACCTAATTGGACCAACTTGAGTCACTCACTATACAGTCAAACATCTTGGTCATGAGTGATTTCAACTATCCTTCCATTGATTTGCAGTCATATATGTACACAAACATGCTCACCCTAAGGTTCCTGGTCTTTGTTGATACACATCCTGTGTAACAGATAGTCTGCACTCCCACGAACGGCTTGACTGTCCTAGACTTAGTACTCACCAACATAGTGGTTCTCTGCAATAACCCTGTGTGTTGGCCCACCTGGTCAGGTTGGATCATAGTTCAGTCCCATTTACATTCGCAATCATACCCGACACCCCTTCAAGAGCAGAAAGGATGAAACATTTATCCAAAGCAAACTATAGCCTCCTTTCTGATTCCATAAATAGTTGCAAACCCCCGGCTATCACTGTCAACAATGACTGTTATACAGAGGTGTACACAAATAGTCTGTATAAACACCTTTACAAATGTATAGAGTCGGCTGAATGCGAACTGATCAAAACAAGGTCCTCACAGAAAACAAGCCACCCTGGTGGGCATCAAGCATAGATAGGCTATACAAAAAGTGAAAAAAAGTAATGGCTAAGAGTAAGAAGGAACTGATTCAGCAGGGGAAGGAAACCCTCCACAGCTTGAACAAGGAAATTAGCTATCTTGTACAGTCCTCTAAAGCCGCACACAGACTTAAACTAGCATCCCTAGCTAAAGATAATCAGGAGACATTCTTTAGCTACGTCAGAAATCTAAAATTGAAGGGCTAGCTTTGTGCTGAGCTAGTAGTGGATGGTACCACTCAAACTGACCCTGACTACATTGCCACCCTTCTACCATACAGCATGGGGCAAACTTCACCTCCCCATCCCCACCAGACTTTCCCCAAAACATAATTGTCACCAGTCCTCTACCTAGTATCTGCAAAGAGCAGTTCATAACCTACTCTCCACAGGCAAGAAAGCAGCCTCTATGGGGCAAGATAACATCAAATGCTGCCTGCTAAATGGTTTGAAAAAGAACCTACTGGAACCATTTAGCACTTTTTTCAACCACAGTATAAGTACTGGCTTTGTCCCAGCAGATTGGAACACAGTAAAAGTAATTCTATTGCACAAAAGGGGTCTGCCAACTGACCCTGCAAATCATATACCCCAAAGACTCACCAGCCTATCTGCCAGGCCATAGAGAGAATAATCATGGACCTTATCAACAAATACATAGATGACCTTCAAACTGCTGTCCCAAAACAATTTGGCTTTGTTAAGGATAGATGATCCTTATTAAAACCTGATGGATGACTTTGAGAATGTCACCAAAGCCCTGGATGAAGGCAAAACACTACATACAGCCTATCTTGACTTAGCCAAGACTTTTGATGCACTCCCCCACTCAGGCATCATTGATAAACTCACAAAGCTCGGGGTCCGAATGAAGAGATGATAAGTCAGCAAGCAAAAGACAGTAGTATTGCTGAAACTGAATTCATCCTCAAGTCTTGGTGAGTACCTTCATAAAGTGGATCCTGTTTTGTACAAAATCACATCAAGATGACACTGTTATATAGACTGTATTCATATAGCATATATCATGGGCAGAAGCAGGTTAAAAAAACAAAAAAAAGATAGACAGGTGCACAAGATCCAGGATAAAAAAATGCCGAATCCTGTTAGGAGCACTGGTGCCAGGACTGGAAAAAATGACAGTGAACAATCCTCAAGACACAGTAACATTCCTAGAATGTGGCTAGGCCAGTCCCAGCAGGTGGATGGCCCTCTCTTGTAGAAGGATGTAATAGTCCACAAAAATCACAAAAAGGTGATAGGTCAAAGAAGAGCCATTAACACGATAGAGTGAACTATTGAGGATAACAAAGAAATTATGTATTGTTACTAATATGCAGGAAACTCAGAATTTCCAAACAGAAGATATACAAAGCTTCAAATAAAAATTTGTGTTCATTAATACAACGATTTTATGAAAAACATTATATAGACTAAGAAACCTTTGTCTGTTTGGAGAAAGAAGAAACTAAGGAAGGACAAAAATATAAAGAGTAAAAACTAAAGACCTTTGAAATGTATAAAAAAGAAATAGTGACATGGGAAAGAAAGAGAGATCTGATCTGGTACAATATTTATGCAAAGGAGAAAGCAAAACTAAACAACACAAAAAAGGCAGCCCTAAGGATATTTGAAGAGAAAGACAGGCAAAGGCATCCAGTTATGGAACATTTCACAATAATAATAAAAAAATAATAAGATCACAAAGAGGGAATGCAGAACAGATTAGTAAAGCTGAAGTTATGGAACACTTGCGAAGTGAAGGATTTAGTGTAAAAAGTTTAACGCAGGTTACAGCACAGCATGATGGAACAATAAGTCCCCAAAGTAAGGGGAAACAGGAAAATCAGGAGACATCTGAAGAAGAAATATGGACATGGGAAAAAAAGAGATTTAATATGGTGTAATATTTATGCAAAGGAGAAAACAAAACTAATCAAAACAAAAACAGCAACAACAAAGATATTTGAAGAGAAATATAGGCAAAGGCATCCAGACATGGAAAAGTTTACAATACAAAAAATAAGGAAACAAAGAGGAAATGTGGAAAAGATGATTAGTAATGGAGAAGTTAAATAAATGGAAACTGAGTTTATGGATTACTTGCAAAGTGAAGGATTTAGTGCAGAAAATCTAGCTCAGAAAACATCACGGAAGGATGCAGCAATAGATGCCCAAATTAAGGCCAAACCAATGGAGCAGGAAATATCTGATCAGTTGCCAGGTGAAGATACTTTGGAGTCTTCCATAGGAAACCAGTATAAATGTCCAGTTGGAGTTGCTCAGCAAGGAAAATAACAGGAAATTGTGGCAACTCTGATGCAGTCACTGTTGTAGGGTGATAGGCCAGTGACTTCCCATATGATAGAGCAATGGATGACACAGGATGAAACTGAAGAGAATGCGGCGCAGTAAGATGCTGTGGAACTACCTATAGAATGGCCAAATGAAATGGAAAACAAAGTCCCTCAGTTTAGAAGAAAATGACATAAGAAAAGAGTTGCTTGATTTAATAGATATGGACAAACATATTAAGATCAGTGAAAGAAACAGATTACAGAAAGTCAATACAATTCAAAAAGTTAGAGGTTTGATAAAACAAATGAGCACAGTAATTAGGACTGTCAACAGAAATCTATGCGATATAACAGAAGTAAATAGGATATATTACTGTGCAGCCTAATAACAGATAAAGTCTTACCACAAAAATACATTTCAGTAAGGGAAAAGAAGGGGAAAAATTGAATTCCATCATGGAAGTATTGAATAGAGAAAACTATAAAGCAATTAAGACAAGAAGTGTCCCTGTTAGAAGAGTATAGAAGAGGAACAGATCAACAAAAATATTCAGAAAGATAGACATGATAAAACAATGCAGTATCAGAACAGATCAGGATGTATCATGCACTATCACAAATAATAAACTAAAAATATCAGCACAGGGAAAAAAAAAAGTTAGAGGATATGCAAATTTCTATAAAGGAAAAGTACAAATAATCAATTTATTGATGATCCAAAAAAGTTTTATAGAGAATTGGGAAACAAAGCTAAAGGAAACAAAATGCCACCAAAAAAGAAATAAATGCATTTTGAAGAAATATGTATGAAGACCCTGTGGAACATGACAAATATGATAAATGAATAGAAGAGGTAAAAGAAAGAATAAGAAGTTCAAATGTACAGGATATGAAATGTGGTGAAGTAATTGCAAGAGAAATTGAAACAAAGTTAAGAAATGCTCCTAAATGGAAACCCCCAGGCCCAGATGCAGTACCTAACTTCTGGTTAAAAGTATTAACATATTTACATGAAGATTTGTCCATTAGTAAGAACTATTTATATGCACACCCTGAACAAACACCAGCCCAGCTAACAGCAGGAAAAACAATACTCCTACTTGAGAGGCAACTTGCAAGCTATCCTAAAAATGATAGACCAATAACTTGCCTTCCGATGAAGAATAAACTATACACTGGAATTAATGCCCATGGAGTTTGCGGTCATTTAGAAGAAAGCTCATTCATGACAATAGAATAAAAAGGGTAATAAAAGAAAGTTATATGGAACAAAGAATCATTTTATGATAAATAACGTCATAATGGAGAACTGCAAAAAGGGAAAGTATGGTATGGATAGACTACAAAAAGCATTTCATATATCCCACATTCATGGATAAAAGAGTACTTAAAAATGTATAAGATACACCCTACACTGTTCAATTACATTACATCGACCATGAAACAGTGTCAAACCACTCTGCAATTAAGCCACAATAAAGGCCAAATTATTATTCCAGGGATAAAAATTCAAAGGGGCATATTCCATGGTGACTATCTTTCACCGCTGCTCTTTTGTCTTGCCCATAATTTCTTAAGATGTCTACTTAACAGATTAGGTCATGGCTATAATTTGGCTTCCAGAAAACAACAATGTGTAAAGACTTCTCATCTTCTTTTTGTAGATGATTAAAGACTGTATAGTTCATCATATGAGGAACTGAAAGCACAACTGCAAATTGTCAAAACTTTTTTTCAGATGATATAAGAATGTCATTTGGTCTTGATAAATGTGCAAAAGCAACATTTAAAGCAAGAAAGCTGCAGCACCAAGAAAACAACAGTTTGGGACAGGAATATGATTTAAAGGAACTTAAGCAAGAGGGATTGTATACATATTTGGGAACTGATGAAGAATCAACAATGAAACATGAACAAATGTGAATACTCAGTAAGGAATAAACTAGAAGGCTTAATTAATACTAAAAGCAGCAATGACATCTAGGAACTAAATCCAAGCTATAAGCTAAATATAATATAACTCCTCTGTACTCATCACTCAGCACACTGCTAATACAGTACAACACTCCCTTGTGTATGTTCCTCACCAGACACCTACAGAAGCTGGAAAAACCTCAGAGATTTCTCACCAAGACAATTGAGGGCCTGCAACACATGACCTGCATGGGCAGACAGAAGGTCCTATCACTGTACTCTGAGAGGCACCTTGTGCCTGGTCTACAGAGCAGTCTCAGACCCTGGCCTAATAGAAATGTTGCACATCCACAAGTCACATGGAACAAGATTCATTCACTCTAGGGATCTTAACCTAGCCTGCAACATTAACAAGACATGCTGGAGTGACAGATATGTCTCCCAACAGATTGACACTCCTCTGGAAAAAAATCACAATTCACATAAAACAAAGCTCCTCAATGACCATATTTTAAGCATTACGTAGCCAACTAAATGGAAGAATGTAAATTTATCCCTGGTGTGTCACCCACATCCCTCTTGGATAAGGGCAGTCGGTGATGATCATACACTTGTAATGCAAATATAGAACATACAAGTTGGTCAGTAAAGGAACAATGGTATAACATGGCTAAGCTTATAAAGGCCCTAGGGCCAATAACCAAGTAATCTCCTAAGGTGACGTCTGCCTGGGCTCGAGGCCAGTGTCTGATCCTGCCCTGGTTGGATAGTTGTATATTCAATAATATAATATTCCTGATTACATCAGCATTGTCTGTTGATCATGTGGTTGTACATCAGCATTGTCTGTTGAACATGTGGTGGTACATCAGCATTGTCTGTTGAACATGTGGTGGTACATCAGCATTGTCTGTTGAGCATATGGTGATAACAGTGTCACATATGCTGGTGTAAAAGGATCTGTGTAATTTCAAGTAACATCTCTCTCACACACACACACACACACACACACACACACACACACACACACACACACACACACACACACACACACTTGACTACATTGAAAATAAAACCCTAAGTGCACAGACTACAGAACACACCACTCTACACAAGTGCCACAGTACAAGGCTGACGTTTACATGTCTGCAGGTCAGCTTATAGTAGATGACATCAGCAGTGCATGTTGGAGAGAAAAAGGTCAGAAGCCTTCCTGAAATGGATGTGTAGGCAGGTGCAAGTAACAAAATATTGTCAATTTATGGGATTGGGGTGGTATTTGCATAATGCACACTTGCTTTTCTGTCTGGACACACACACACACACACACACACACACACACACACACACACACACACACACACACACACACACACGCACGCACACACACACACACAGTTGAGCAGTGAGAATAGAACTCCTACTTATCTAAATACACAGACTATAGAACACAGTACTCTACTCAAGCACCATGGTACAAGTCTGACTTTTACATGGCTGTAGGACAACTTATAGTGGATGGCATCAGAAGTGCATGATGGAGAGAAGGTGGGAGGTCTGCCTGAAATGAATGTGTAGGTAGGCGCAAATATCAAAATACTGTCAATTTATGGAATAGGGGTAGTAACTGCAGGATACACACTTGTTCTGGCTGGACACACACAGAAAACTACACAGTTGACTGTAATGAGAACCGAACCCCTACCTAAGTACACAGACTGCAGAACACAGTACTTTATGCAAGCACCATGCTGCAAGTCTGACTATAACATGACTGCAGGTTACCTTATGGTAGATGACATCAGCAGGCCATGTGAGGGACAACAGTTGGGGGGGCCTGCATGGGCCCATAGATTCATAGGTTCATAAGAGGTCAGTAGCCTAAGTGTAGAGTGTGTCCTAGGTGTGTAAAGCCTAACTGTATAAAAACACAAGTACCCTTATTGAGCATAGTTGGATGTTCAGGTTTTACAGAGCAAGGTTTCAGCATCACTGACTGTCCTTGTCTATGAGGGAGCACACAACATTATATATTACACTTTCTAGTGTGGTTGATATATGTGTGTGTATAAAATATTTAGTCTCCATGGTTGTACTGGTTGTGGGAGGGGGGACAACATACCTATGTATGGTGAATAAATAACATATACTTAGAATGCGCTCTGAATTTGTATGTTTCTACATGTAGTTTTATTTCATACAAAAGATATGGACAATAAACACTAATAAGTAAGCATCATATATACAATTCTGTAGTACAGTGAGCAATGAATTTGCATGATGGTTAAAGTGTACACACATGCAAGTTATGCCTGTCTGCACATTGCTAAGCTGTGTGCAAATGAGAGACACATGGCTAATGTCAGCAAAAATAAAATATAGCATACAGTGTACTTAACCCAGGACCATGTATATGCCAGTCCTACACTTGCACCTTTTGCCACAAGAATGTTGATGAAACAGTTGTCTATATTGTACTTCATTGCCCTAAACTTCTGAGTCAGTGGTAAAGCAAAGACTGCAAATTCTGCACTTGAACCCAATAATCTGTACTCCAGGCTAGGTTTTCTTGATGTCCAAGGGCATTAATTGAATGTATCTGGTTACTATTTTTGGCTTTCTGCTTCATGGGTGATCTGCAGTGCTTCACACAAACCTGATACACACAGCCATTACCAGCTTACGCTATTTGCGCTATGCAGCACATCACGCAAAAAGTGTAATGAAAAATGAGAGGAATAAGAAAGAAAACCTTAGTAATGGACACGTATAAGTTAAATGCATATCTGCTGTCACATGTTAAGGCACTTTCTGTAGAAGTCCACAACTATTTACTTTATTACTGCACCATGTTAAGATATACAAGGATATGTCAGAATATTATTACAGAATACATTTTAGGTTCAGGACTTAGATTACAAATGCAGTGGTTGAGACAATTTTATTTCAGGCCTAGAATCTCCTTGTGTCTACTCCCATGAGATGGAAGCATGCAGGTAAAAACAGAATGTAGTCTAGATGGATGCTTTATACATTGTTGAATAGCTCCACGGTACTGAAATCACATATATATGCTGTAATTAGAAGCTATAAAAAACATCTGCTACTTTACTGAATATATGAACTCTGTTAGTGCCCATTAGTTCATGATGCACAGCTATGGGCAGCTGTATGCACAGATGCTGAAATACAGTGAGCACAAGGAAACATATTACTTTTCTCCATACCTGTGATTTTGCTCAAACATGCAGTTCAAAAAGTAGAGTGAAGGTTGCAGAACCTCTAGTAGAACCCAGGCCTTCTATACTCTAGCCCTACACATACACATGCTACCACAAGAATAGCTACGTGACAAGCACCATGAAAGCTGCCATTCATTCTTCCATTTCCTGTGGTTGTGCTAAACACCACATCATGCAAACAAGGATGAAATTGCAAAAATACATTTTAATGTAATGTGGATAGATGCAAATTATTTTAACAAACAATACAGAGGTTTACTCAGAACCTGTGATCTGTGCACTGCTTACATGCACTTTTACACTTCACAGACCTACATGTACAGTGCTGTAAGTGTAACCTGACACTCCCCTGATGTCATCATTCACTGTTGCCATGCATTCAACACAAACATTGTGGAAGTGCCTATATAAAGTGAACATCCCTACATAGTTACAAGTTCTTAGGATTCAACAGTTCTAATGAGTTTTGACCTTATTTGTATCTTCACCATGTTGACAGCCCTGAATCTACACAGTTGGTAACTGTGTAGGCAGGGAAACCGAAGGGGGGGGCCAAATGTTGTACAGTCAATGGATGATATTACTCTGGTATATATATCTGCATGGCAGAATTCAGGTTTGGGATTCTATGTTTCATGGGGATTACACTTTTAACTGCATACATTAGTTACGATTTGAGGTGGAGGTGCAGAGCCTCATTTATGTCATGGCACTTAATAAGGAATTATTGCTATTTTTAATATAATTTTCTAGCATCCAACATATCTGAGAATGTCATAACGTGTGTGGGGTTACATGTTAGGGTCTTTTCTGTACAAATGTACAGACAATTACATGCTCTAGCTTCTGTGCAGATTCTTTTGCATGGCTGAATTTGGAAAGTTTTGCATACATGGCCAACATGAGCACAGAGTCTACATGGTTTCTTTACAGCTTGTTGAATCTCTCCACAGTGATGATTTCCTTCATTAGCATGCAATTCAGCTACTTAGGATGGAATCTGCAGGCCGCAAAAGTTTCCATGTTTGCTCGTGAGTGCATGCCAGTATGCATAGTTTATTGAATCTAAAACTTTTCATGGCCATGTGCACATCATGCCATGGTGTGTACATGGTCAAAATTATCATGTAGGCTTTATTGAATCCCCCATAGTGAATTTACTGCTCCTCAAATTCATTGCTTCACACATTTGAATAGATATTTATAATAAACTTTGCATTTGTGCCATAAACAAAAAATAGCTATTAATTTTCAGGTTCTCTGCCCAGATTTCTGATGGGTTCTCATATTTCACACTCTCTTGGTGTGTTAAAGACTATTAACACAGTGCATCTTTTCATTACTAGATGTACTGAAAGCTTAGTTGCATCACTTTGTTCCACCACACATTTTCTTTAGTTGCAAATGAATGCACTTTGTTTTATATACTTTAGCAAAATTATCTAGCAGCATGCACTACTCAATTGATTAATAATGCCTTTTTTAGTGCATGCTTGTAACCACATGTCATGCAGAACATTTTAATGGTGTGTTTGTAATGCTTTCATTCTTCTCATGAGGGTTGTGTCTCATTTCTGTTTCTCCATTTTGTATATTTTCTGTTTTACTTATACTTATAAAGTAAGAAATATCCTTTTAATCTGAGGTGGAGTAATTCACTTACTCTAAATTCGTAAGATGCTTCAGTTAAATTAAATCTGCTCCTCAGTGCCATACGCTTGTTTTCAGAAATGTTCAGCTCCCACACAGTTGTCAGTCTCATAACAATCACATAATTCATCAGACTCAGACTCTTTTTCTCATTTCTCCAGTTTAGTAACATAAGGATAATTAGCCTTTACTTGAGCTTTTCCCTACATGAACAGAAATGGATTTATGGCATATTTTTTTCTTGGATCACAGCTCCTTGGAAACATTTGGCTCATTACTGCAGAATATTCTTAGTCCCGTCTCCTTTTAAAGCTAAGATATATTATAAATAGTTCAAGCTTCCACTGCAACATGTAGAAATCTAGCACACTGTAGCTATTCAGACTCTCTTGATGTTCTTACTAAATATATCAGATATCTAGATCCACAATTTCCAGCTCTGAGAGAAAAACAATTACCCTTCATTGAAGGTTGCTGATGGTTGCAGCACTGTTTCTAAAATAAAAGAAAAAATAGTTAAAATAATGCTGATACTGTGCTATCTAACATTTGAAAATATCAACAAAGAGGTAAGGCAAAAGATGCAGGCTTAACTCAGAAAGTTTTTATTAAGGAAGCAAAATTGTATAATATTCACACAGGAATTTGGATAAAACTAAAGGTGACATATATTTTATTCCTTGATAACTGATCATTTTCCAAAGGTTTCTCCCTTGATCGGTGACTGCCACTGGATATTTTTCATGTTTGTGTCTGTATTGCGAAAATTATTCATAATTTTTATGAGCTTTTCAAGGAATGTTAGTGGTCTCATTATCTATAAAACATTCTTTGTAATAGGTTCTTGCCCTCAAAAGCAAAGTACCAGTTGCAGCCTGAATTTCATTGAAATAAAATTTACATCATTTTCTTACTTCAGCTAATACAAGAAATAAAAAAAGATCACCTGTTATCTTTAGGTCTTCATTTGCACATACCTTATATATTTATGTTTTTGATAACATATTTAATATATTCTGAAGAAAACTGAAGGCTGCATTTTTGTTTTCGGCTCACTGTTTTGAAACTGTTGTATCCTGTCTATTTCTAGAGCCTATTATGACTTGAATTTCACATTAACAACATCTCTCAAGCTTATTGTGAAATTCTTGTGAGTATGAAGTCAAGTTTTCAAGATATTGTTTTGTTTTGCTTAATGGCTTTTAAGGAACTTTGCTACCAGAATTTATAGATATTAGGGATAAGGAGTTAATATGATTGGGTTGGGAGTTAGTGTACTTGGTAAAGTGTTTGCCTCGCAGACATAATAGGATCTGATACTCACCTTTGAATGGGAAATTGCCTAGGCTTAAAATGGGTCACATGGGGTAGTACTAACATATGAACATATATGTGTATGCCTGGCAGATGATGTAAAGAGTGCATATTTTGCTGCAATATATAAAATAACAGAAAATATCACTTTTTATGAAATATAAGTATTATTTTTGGTTTTCATTTCATGAAAACATATGAATAATGCTTCAGAAGAATTAGGGTAATCTAGCAGCATGAATGCTGGAGGGAACATACCTGGGAGATGGGAATGAAGGTTTACTATCAAATTGACAAGGGAAGTTTCAGTGACCACAGGTTGTCGAATGACATTTGGCCCACCCGTGTTGCTGATCCTTCCCTTGTGCGAGTTCTGTTTAAGTGAATGCTCAGTGCATTCACAAAGATAAGGTTGGTCACTGACCTAGAGATCGAGGTACAGTCGGGATCAGGACTATACCCTTTACCCCACTGTAGTGCAATCTCTGATTCAGAATATATATTTTTCAGGGTGTAGGGGGGCTTGCCTCCCTGCACAATCCTCAAGTTACGTGTGGTGCAGTGTAGAAATGCATGTTAGTCATGTTTAATGAGGTCAAATTTGTATTTTGCTATGTGGATTCAACATTTTGGACATCGGTATACTCCGTTTTCAGATTTTCAAGTTGGTATTAGTGCATTTCAGCCAAATGCATGTCATAATTTTGATAGTAAACCAGGAATGAATGGCTGATGCCAGCCCACCGACCTCAGTGCAGAATGATACTTAGGCTTGTTGAAATAGCAGCATTAAGAGCTGCTCAGCTCGATGCTGCTAGTAGTATATTGCTTGTTCAGGAAGTTGCATATGTATGGAAGTAAGCATGCTCTTCCTATAGGTAGCAGTTGTGGAACCCACAAGGCGACAGTAGGGAGGGAAGGGGTTGGCACACTCTATGTCAACAGTAGGATCCTGCACTAGCTGCTGGCAGCTAATGGTTAGCTAAGTAGACGGACAGCTAAAAAATAAATAAATAAATTAACATGCCAGTGATATGCTTTAGATGCATACTGAGTTTGCTGTCTTGCAAAAAAAATATGCATTTGTTGTGAACTGAATTGCAAAATGGAAACTTTTTTTTTTTTAATGCACATATATTCTAGATATTAGTTTCACTTGGTCTTGCAAGCAGTGGTCAAATAGCTCCCAGATGGTAACTTGATATAATGTTAGCCTGTCACAGCACAAATTGCACACAAGGAGCCTTAGTCAGCAAAAGAGGAGCAGGAGGTCTGCTGTATACATCGTATTCCTTACGCTCTTCTAGTGTTATATTGTTTAAATTAAGTTCCAGACCACACAGCAACATTGCAATTTATGCATATTTCTGATTCTCCCCATGTATATTTCTTTTCTTGTTTGTATCTCCTCTGGGACATGCTTAAGACTCTGGTTAGCGCAAACCCTACACATCTTTTATGGGTGGTTTTTAGAGCATGGTATCATCTTGGCTGGACAGTTTGTGCACCAAAACCAAACATCTGCCTGAGCCCTGGATTTGTTGTATAAACTTCACTATATACTTATTAGTCACTGTATATAGCTACTATCTTTTAGTAGATTAGACAAGAGCTAAATACAGCTATAGCCACATGGTGAAAAACAACTTATTGCACGATTTACTCATCTTTTGAATGCATTCATAAGTTTTGAGCATTTAGTAATTCACATCAGGTCCCCATTTTACTGCTTCATGTGATAATAGTATTTGGTTTCAGCTTCAGTCTGCCATCATGCCATGTACCAATTGACACCAGTCGGTCCCTATATGCAGCAATAAGCATATAGACAGTTTTGTTTTGCTTTTCACCTGACATGCCACATTATTATTCTCGCCATTCTAAAGTCACATGACTAGTACTGTCACCATCATTTAATCATGCCTCCAAGAACTGTGGTGGCATTCCTGATCTACTTCAGTTTATCTTCCTCCAGACAACAAATATATTTGGGGCTAGAATAAAACCTAATCTGTAAATAGCATATATCTTTCCCATGGTAAGGAACCCCCAACATATGTGGTACAATATTTGCTGTGGTTAGAATTGCCAGGAGCTGCTCACAATTTTCACCATGGCCCTGACCACTGCAGAGACACTGATGCTTGTTATTAGCTGTATCCACTACTCTTGATTTGCCTAAATGCACAATTTAAATCCACATGCACTTTCCAACAAACATATTCTTTATTTCACTGATATGTTTAAGCCCAAGCCTACATTCAAACCAAACTGTGTCTCAGCTAGGCTGTACCTGCATTTGGGACATTCCAGAGAAACATGGGGGTGTTGTGGGAGTAGCACAGATAGCTACCAGTCATATCCTGGCAAAATTCCTGGAAGCAATGAGTAACAAGGTGGATGACCACATACGCTTTCTGTCCAGCCCCATGGAGGGGAGAACTATAATGCAGTAGTTCAATAACACTGCAAACTCCTACCATGTACTTTGTGCAATAGATTGCTCACACATGCCAATCAAGACGCCAGCACATCCTGAAGCAGATGGATATATATATAAATATATATATATATATATATATATATATATATATATATATATATATACATACAAAAATTGATGGCCATCCATCAACTGCCAGGTTGTGAGTGCAGCAGATGGCAGCATAACAAACGTCATGGGGTCATAGGTTCATAGGTAGGCACTAGGCTATCTGCCCAAGGGCATGTATAAGCCTAACCAGAGTGTGTCAGCTTTTGCCACCCCATTTCTTAATTAACTGAGCCTCTGTCAAGAAGAGCCAATGAAGTGATTCTAGGGGTGTATTTTTTGTTACCCATCCAATCGTCAAGGTTTCTCTTGAAGAGTGTTAGTGAGGGGCTGTGCCTAATGTAGCTAGGAATTTTGTTCCAAAGCATGAGGAGTCTCTGTGACAGGAATCTATCCCTCCAGCATGTTCTATTTATTGTTGTGGTGAGGTTTCGCTTACTAGAGTGAGTGACTTACAGTGACCTGGATTTCTTTAGGTGGAGCATGTCCATCAATTCTGAGTTGGACATGGCTTTGTAAGTCAGGAAAACATCACCTCTGAGTAAGTGATATGCCACTGAGTAGAGCCAGAGTTTTTCCAGTCGGGCTGCATAGGACATATGTTTGAGGCCAGTAATCCTCTTGGTGAGGTAATCTTGTGGTCTTTCCAGCTGTTGGAAGTGTCTTGTGAGGTACATCCCAAATGGGGCATTGTACTCTATGATGGGTCTGATGAGTGACGAGTAGAGGGGCACTATAATCTTTTTATTTCTAGATGCGAACCCTTTAGTAATTAGATGGGCTACATAGAAGGATTTCCTAGCTACTGTGGCAATATTATTGTCAAAGGAGAGATTACTATCTACCTGGGTCCTCAGATATCTTATTATCTCTTCTGTATTAAGGGAGCTACCACCTATGTGATAATTCATGGGTGTTTTGTTTTTCCCAAACAGGATGACTATGCATTTTTTGGCATTTAGCTTGAGACCATGACTTTGACACCAGGTGTCCGTCTCAGTAAGGCCCTTTTGGAGAATGTCCGTGTCAGCTGGAGAGTCGATTATGGCTCCCAGTTTGCAGTCACTGGTGAACTTGGTTAGCCATAGTCCTTTGTTTGGCTGTACTTCTGAGAAGTATATGCTAAACAGTAGGGGTCCCAGGACCGAGCCTTGTGGGACACCACTTGTGACTGGTTTAGAGTCGGACCTGGAGCCTGCTATTTTTACCATGTGAGTTCTGTTTGTAAGCCAGTTGGCAACCCATCTCGTGACATAGTGGTTTATGTTCAGGCTGGTGAGGTTTTCTATAATTCCCGAGTGGGGAATGGTGTCAAAAGCCTTGGCGAGGTCAAGGTAGGCTGTGTGAACCACCTTCCCCTCATCTATGGCCTTGGTGACTGTCTCAAAGAAGTCAACCAGATTTAGTTGGCATGATCTGCCCTTAACAAAGCCAAACTGGGTTGGGTCTAGTGTTTGGATGTTCCCAATGTCTTTGTTAATGAGTTCCATGTTGATGCGCTCCATAACCTTGCAGACCAGGCTAGTCAGGCTTATGGGGTGATAGTTACCAGGGTCAGTTATGGCCCCTCCTTTGTGGAGCAGAATAACCGTTGCTGTGTGCCATTCTATAGGCCCGTAGCATGTGGAGAGGCTGAGGTTGAACAGTGTGTTTAGGTGGGGGATTTGTTCGTTCTGTAGTCTGTGCAAGACGCAGCCTGGGACACCATCTGGCCCCATTGACGCTGTGCTTTTGGCTTTTGAAAGGGCTGTTTTCACCTGTGTGTCTGTGATTTCCGGGACACTACACTTTTCCGGTATTGTTTTGGGCCCTTTTGAGGGTGAGAGGGGGGTGAAGTTTGCACTGACTCTATCTGCCAGGATGTTGGCAATATCAGTAAGTTCAGTATATTTTGTGCTATTTTGCACTAGCTCAGAGCATATCTGTGAGTTACCACTTAGATTCTTGACATAGCTAAAGAAGGCTTTGTGATTATCTTTTGAATCCTTGGCTATTTTTCTTTCGAAGTTAGCCTTGGATGATTTTATGAGGGACCTTAGTTTCTTACTGATACTGATCAGGGATGTCTTTCCTTCTTGGGATTTGCTTTTTTTCTGAACTAGTTTCCTCCTTCTATTGTATAGCCTGTTTATGACAGGGGTCCACCAAACTGGTTTCCTTCTCTTAGGGGAGTGAGTCTTGGTTTTTCTAGGAATGGCATGATCCATGCATCCTTGTAGGTGCTCATAGAGTTCATTTGTAAAGTTTCCTGCATCTTGGACACTGTTATCCTTTAGCGTGGGGGCTGTATAACCTATCACCTCTGTCTTTAGTAAGGTGAAGTTTGCTATAGAAAAGTTTTTCACTGTGGTTTCCTTGGTTGTGGGTGGTGGTGTGGTGTGGACATCCAGAGTGATTAGTTTATGGTCTGATCTAACCAGTGACGGGTTGACCTCCGGTGCGGAACACCTGTCGCCCATGTTGGTGATGACCAGGTCCAATATGTTTTCACCTCTGGTAGGGGAGTTTACCAGCTGATCCAGGGGATTTGAGTTGATAAATTCCAGGAAGCACTGGACCTGGGAGTTTCTACTTGAGTAGTTTTCCCAGTTAATGGTAAGGTAATTGAAATCGCCCAATATCAGGGTGTTTGGTAGGACCTTCATGTTTTCCAGTGTCTCCAGAAAGGCAGAGTGGTGGTCCTGGGTCATAGAGGGTGATCTGTAGCAGGCCACAATTTGCATTGCAGATTTGCCCGATGTTAGTTGCACAAGGATGATCTCAGAGGTATCATGCTGCGCCACTAACCTAGAGGTGTAGGTATCCTTGATGAATATGGATATACCACCTCCTTTAGTGTTTCGGTCCATGTTCTGTGGCAGAAATGTGTGGTATGAGTTGTAGCCCTGTAGTGCTGGGGTGCTCTGTGGAGCCTTGAACCAGGTTTCAGTTACTGCACAGATGTCAACGCTCTCCATACTGAGGAGTGCTTCAAGCACTTGCATTTTGAGATTTAAACTCCTGGCAATGAGTAGCATAACCCTCATTTTTTTTATTTGTGCTGTTTACGGAGGTGGGTTTGACTTTTAAGCTTTGCCTAAAAAAGGCATTATGGGGGCAGCAAGAGCCTTGGCCAGTATTCAAAAGCCTAGGGGTGACAAGTGCAAGCCATCTCTTCTGGAGCAACGAGGCTTGCCGAGCATGTCGTCCCAGGCTGACAGACACTGGATCCCCTTTGAATGACACCAGAAGCTTAGCCAGTTGTTGAAATCGATCATTTTTTCTTTACACTGCAGTATCATTCTTGGTGAGGACAGGATGCTACTCAGGGTCAGGGTCATACCCGCCTCAGCTACATGATCAGAAAGCTCTTTCATGTCTCTTTTCATGTAGTCCAGGGAGGTGCATCTCAGGTCATTCACACCAACATGAACAATGACAGAGTCATATTTGTACTTGTTCTGGAGTGACCAAGTGCTTGTGTTATGTGGCGGATGCTGGCTCCTGACAGGAAGCTAACAGTAACCTTCGCCTTGTCCAGCCTAGTGAGTGGGATGTCAGTGTGCCTGACTATAGAGTCGCCTATTACTAGTGTGTTAGGTATGTTATTTCACCTTAAGGGCTGTGATTGTGCGGCACACTGATTTTGTGTTTTATGTGTTGTCTGGTTTGTGACAGGAGGTGCAGGTTTTTTGGGTGTCTGCTTTGGAGGTCTCTGATGCTTTTGCAGGTTTTTATTTACAGCCTCCGAGTATGATTTTGTGTATTTATGTATATTTTTTGCCAGTGCTGGTTTAGTATGTCTATGTGAGGCTGGAGGTGTGGTGCAAGTGTTAACCTTCTTCTCATGACTGCCTGTCCCAGTCTTGGGTGGAGAGAGCTTATCCTCCAATTTAGCTATATAATTGCATCTCTCTCATATGTTAATGTTTTGTGGTAGGAGGAGAGGGTTGTCTGTGCACATGAGGCAGTTGTAACATTGCCTCAGGATACCCAGGTTCACCAGCTGGACTGGAGAGTATACCTGAAATTGCCCTTTGGTCATGCCTGAATAGTAGGGTGAGCTATTAAGTCGTTTGGTTGGTGAGGGGTGAATAATGAGCCTTGCCCTGCTGGGCAATCAAGTGTTGGGGCATATTAGTGCTTGCTATTAGGTCTGAGCAAGTGCTGGACTGTAGAATGCTTTTTAAGTGCTTAGGTTGAGAGTTAGACTACTTTCAAGGGGAAAACTGAAGATGAGACTTGGTGGAGCCGGGAATAATTTAGCCCTAGCTAACCAGCGCTGGCCAGAAATGCAAAACTGTGCAAATAGCAGGGAAATAAAAGAGATAGAAATTAGCCCAAAATGGCCTATAAACTACTAACTTCTGGGCTGGAACCACTTCTCCAGGGACTGATGGCTGCTCAAAGCTCCCTCTCTCACAGGTGAACATAGAAACCTCCTTCTATCCAAGTAAGGTATGGGCAACTCAGAAATTTGTAACGTAGCCCTGAATTCAGAACTAGCCTGAAAACTGGACTATACTAGCTTAGAAAGGTGGGAAACAAGGAAACATTTTTTTTTTGAAAAGATAAGGCAAAAACAGTAAAAAATACACTTAAAACAGCTTTAAACGACTACAAACAGTAAACAATACACTTAAACAGCTTTAGATGGCTACAAGCAATCAGAAAAGGCTTTTAAACAAATTACCTAATTAACCAGTAAACAAATCTCAAAAAAAAAAATCATAGCAACATACCCTGGAAGTGTCCATGATACTGTCATCTGGAGGGCAAGTAGACTGAGGGCTGCATTTCAGCAGGCTGAAGTACCTGAGGAACCACTACTGAATAAGTATAGGAACACATCTAGGATATAAGTTAAGGATACCCTTCGCAACAATATCCATTCTGATGAAAACTGTTTTTATTGCCTACAGTAGGTGACTGGTTATCCCCTTGAGCTGTGGCTAATGAACCCATACCATGAACCATCCAACCTTGCAAAGGAGGCCTACAATAGAGCAGACACAACAACCAGAAACACCAAAGAGCATGAGCTTGGTGTATTGAAAGCTAGGTTCAGATGTCCGGACACATAGGATGTGATCACAAGTGTAGGCCCAGGCAACATGATAGTATCTCACTCACATCTTTGAGTCATAATAAGCCACACATACATGAGTACACAGATTGAAGAGTGATGTTCAGGTGTTGCCCTACCACAGCAACACAGATTGCATCTAATGGCAAGTGTCCACCTGATGTATACACTGAGCATCAGACATAACACCACAATCATAACATATTCCAACATAAACATATGCAAACCATATCACAACAGGGATCTTCAACTCAGGGTACAACTGACACAGGTATGCATACACACTCAAATTGCTGTATCATTATATGGAAAACAATAAGGGACACATATCAATGCTACACATACATATGTCTACAATACAATAACATGTAAAAAGGGAGACCATGCAGGACATAATTCAGAAACCACATATCACTGTACAGGGGTGATGCCATAACATGAGCCAGGTATGTGTACTACACTGCTGGGTACACTCTAATACAGTCTAGACTGACCTCTCTGATGTGTCACATCACAGTCCATTCAGCCCTGACCATGTACAGACACATGTTACCCTGGTTGTGCCACAGAGGAGATGGATGGCATTACAACACCATGTTGAAATGAAGGAGCATGACTGCAAGCTGAAGCCCTTGTGACTGGTAGAACCACAGCAGATGGCCCAGCAGTTGAACTCTGTGGAGGTTGGACTATAGACAGCGATTCTTGATAGCCAGTGATGGTTCTGTGAACAGGTGGCCTGCCTCTCCCCGGTTGTGATCTACTGAGCACAGTCAGGGAACACAGAATCCTGCTGGTAGTATGATACAATTGCAGTACCATAGAGTGCCACAACTAGCAGAATATCATTATGATTATACAATGACTGATTGGCCAGCCCAACCAGCGTGCCCATTGAAAATATACAAAGGAAAAAGTTTCGGTCACCGGGACTTTTTCCATTGATATATTCTTTAAATTTAAGGGTTTAAAACAAAAAAAAGCATAGCAACGGAGATCTTTTCTCCATTGCTTACTTTCCCGAGCACTGATGTACTGGCTATATGTGGGAACGCAAGTTCCAAATGCATGCGCAGTACATCAACAATGGCAACGCAGAGCTATCCAGTGGTGGAAAAACAGCATGGCACCGTTATACAAAGACATTATTTAAGAAAAGTATTTTTTTTCTTAAATAATGTCATTGTATAATAGCAATAACCCACTTCTGGATGTGGGTAATGCTGGATTTACCCATGGTTGTCTTTGTTTGGTCTCTCGGGCTTCGCCCTCATGACCAAACCACACCAACCATGGGTAAATCTAGCATTACCCACAGCCAGGCGTGTGTTATTGCTTAAGTATCCATTGCAGCCATTATCTCAGTGTGTCTGCATTCTTCTCCTTCTTGCATGGCATGCAGCTGGTGTGCCACATGATCTCTGGCATTGACAAGTGCACAGATATCTGATTGATGCCTTTGCTGTGACTGTTCATTTGCCTGCAGGAGGAGGTGGACTCCCTCTGACACCGGGCCATACACAACATTGTAAGTTCATAGGTTCTTAGGAAGTTATTAGGCTAATGGCCATAGGGCCTTTATAAGCCTAAGCATGTAATACCCCAGTTCCCTAATTGACCATTGTTAGATGGTTGATTGTTTGCAGAGTGAATCTATGATCATTACCTGCTGCCCCTGTCCATGATGCCACTCCAAGGGTGAATTTACTGTCTCCCATCCAGCTGTCTGAGTTGTGCTTAACTAGTGTCATTTAGTAGCTCAGCTTAATGTGAATTGGGAGTTAATTTCACAGTAGCAGCAGTCTCTGGGAGACATATCTGTCTCTCCAGCATGTTTTGTCTAAGTCACAGGCTAGGCTGAGATCTCTGGAGTGAATGACTCTTGTTCCATTTGATTTGTGGATATGCAGCAATTCCATTAGGGCAGGATCAGAGACTGCTCTGCAGGCCAGGCACAGGTCACCTCTCAGCAGCCTGTAGAATAGAGTACAGTGACAGGGCTTTCAGTCTTTCGATGTAGGTCATGTTTTGTAGACAATGGATTTTGTTGGTCAGGAACCTCTATGGTCTCTCCAGCTGCTGCAGGTGTCTGGAGGGGTACATGCAAAAGTAAGCATTGTACTCTATTAATGGTCTGATGAGAGTGGAGTACAGAGGAATTATGACTTCCTTGGTCTTGTAAGTGATGCCAGTACTTATGAGGTGTGCAACGAAAAAGGCTTTCCTTACCACTATGGACATATGGTGATCAAAGTTTAGACTACTGTCAACTTGTTCTCAAGTCACATACCACTGGGTTTGAGCTTAGGGAGGTGCTGCCTATATTGCAATTTGCAGGGGCTACCTTTTTTCCAAAGGAGGCAATTATGTATATTTTTGCATTTAGTTTTAGTCCTTGGCTTTAGTACCCATCATTTGTCTGTGTTAACCCCTCCTGTAATATGCTAATATCTTAAGGGGACTCAATAATTACTCCCAGTTTGCAGTCATCTGCGAACTTGGTAAGCCACAGACTGTCTACTTTCACCTGGACTTCCAAGAAATAGGTTCCAAATAGTAAAGGGCCCAGCAAAGAACCTTGTGGTACTCCACTGGTAACTGTTCTACTGGTGGAGGTGGAATCCCCAACTTTGACAGTATGAGTTCTGTCCATGAGCCAGTTGGCTACCTATCTAGTGACATATCAATGATACCTGAGTGGAGGCTTGTGTCAAAAGCCTTGACTGAGTGAAGATAGGTAGTATGACTGCTTTGCCTTCATTCAGGGCTTTGTTGACATTCTCAAAGAAGTTCATCAGGTTTAGTAGGCATGATCAACACTTAAAGCAGCCAAACTGGGTCGGCTCAAGAGTTTTAAAGTTGCCTATGTCCTTGCTGATAAGGTCCATAATGATTATTTTCATGGTCTTGCAGATAAGGCTTGTTAGGCTTATGGGTCTATAGTTCCCAATATCAGTTGGTGGAGTCCCTTTGTGGAAGGGGATTACACTTTCTGTTCTCCACTCTACTAGAACAAAGCCAGTGCTCAGGCTATGGTTAAAGAGATTGCCAAGTGGATCCACTAGGTCATGTTTTAGGTTGTTTAGTAAGCAGTCTGGTATGTTATTTGGTCCCATAGAGGCCATCATTTTGGCCTTAGAGAGGGCAGATATGACCTACTCATTGGAGATGCTGGGGAGGGGTACATGTTTCAGATATCCTTTGGGTTATGGCTGTTGGGGACAGGGGGGTGAAGTTTGCACCAAATCTGTCAGCTAACATGTTGGCAATTTCTTCAGGGTTGGTGTGCAGAGTACCACCTACTATGAGTTCAGTGCATAGCTGGGAATTCCCTTTTAGATTTCAGATGTAGCAAAAGAATGCCTTATGATTGTCTTTAGCTAGGAAATATAATTTAGCCTCATAACTAGCTTTAGAGGACTTTAACATATATCTAATATGCTTGTTTAAGCTGTGCAGGATATTCTTTTTATGCTAACTAAGTTCCCTCTTGTTCTTAGATATCAGTTTCTTGCTTTTGTTGTATAACCTGTTTATACTCAAGATCCACCAGCTTGGTTTGTTTTTATGGGAGGGTTTGATCCTGTCAGGTACTGCAAAGTCAGTACAGTTGTTTAAGTGATTATACAGGGCTTTTCTGTACTCCTGTGCATAAGAGTCATCATTGGCTGTGTTAGCAAGGGTTTGGAACTTTTCAAACCATCGCTTAGTAGGCTATAGTTTTTTTTGGAGATGTTCCTCATTTTTATTGCTCCTGTAGAAATGTCAGGTCTGATTGTTACTTTGAATGAGACAGATTTATGGTCTGACCTTACTAGGGAGGACAGAACACAGGGGATAGTGCAGAGGCCCCACATATAGGTGAATACTATGTCCAGAACATTTGACCCCCTTGTGGGTGTGCAGACTAACTGTTCTAGACCATTTGTATTAACAAAGTCCAGAAACCTCAGGGTGATCGAGCTTGTGCAGATCACCCACTCAATAGAAGGATAGTTAAAGTCTCCCATGACCAAGGTGTTTGGCTGTATAGTAGCGTCTATACTACATAATCGAACTTTTAAAAGTTTGAATGTCATATGGCCGATACCATATAAGTTCGAAAATGTAATAAAAAAAAACAAAGAAAACACCTACCTGAACAGTTTCAGCAGCAAGCCCCCCTGCACCCCTCATGTGGAGGGCTGCACCCCCACACCCCTTGCTCTTCAAATATATCAACTCCGAGATCGCATTACAGTGCAGAAAAGGGAAATCTTCCCATTTTGCACTGTACAGAGATATCTGTTGAAACATTCAAACTTTTAGAAGTTCGATCATATGATGTCGACCATATGACATTCGAACTTTTAAGAGTTCGACAACGTGATATAGACCCGTATAGTGAGGGACTCAAGCAAGTTCAGGTAGGCAGCATGCTTCTCGTGGTTCATGGTGGGGAACATGTAGCTATCAATGATGTGGTACGGTGTTTTACCTATAGTTATTTCGACCTGGAGTAGCTCAAGAAAGTTGTACTGTTTAACTAGTCAGTAGGTGTATTTGGATTTAATGAAGATGGATAAATCTCCATCTTTGGTTCTTTCATGCTCATTTTGAAGTCTGAATGTGTAGAAGACAGTGTATGGCTTGCATGGCCGTGGTGGTTTCTGCAGCCTTGAGCCAAGTAACTGTGACTGCAGAGATGTCCACATTTTCCATGGTGAGGAGAGCTTCCCTGGAATGCAGTTTCCTGTTTAGACTCCTAGCATTAAGCAGCATAACCCTGAGTTTCTCTTTAGTCATTTTTTTTTTTTTTATCAGAAGTCTTGTTGTTTTGGTATTGCCTAAAAAGCCACTGTGGCGGAGGCAAGCATCTTTGCCACTATTTGAAAGCCTAAAGAAAGACAAGTGAAAACCATCTCTGACAAAAGCAGTGTGGTCTGTTGACCAATGTCTTTCCAGTCTAACAGATACTGGATTCCCCTGGATTAACACCAGAAGCTAAGCCAATTGCTGAAGTCAATCATTTTTTGTTTATATTGTGACATCATCCTAGGTGAAAGCAGAATGTTGCTTAGGGTTAGGGACATACCTGCCTGGGGCACATAATCTGAGAGTTCAGTCATATCTCTCTTCATATAGTCCAGGGAGGTACATCTGAAGTCATTTACACCAACAACGACATGTACTATGATAAAGTTATAACAGCAATTGTTGATGAGTGACTTGAGTGCATGCATGATTTGATGGATCCTGTCACCTGAAAGGCAGCTGACGGTATCCTTCTCCTTGTCCAGTCTGGTGAGGGGAACATCTGTGTATCTCACTATGGAATCTCCCATGAGCAAAACATATGGTTTTGAGGTGTTCTGCCTTAGGGGCTTATTCGCTGAGACACTGGTATGTATGTTATTATGTGTAGTAGATTTTGGTCATGCTCTAGTATGTGTGAGTTGTTTGCACTTGGGAGGTCTCAGGTCTTTTGGTGGGCTCTATGTGAGTACCTCCACATATGTGGGTTTATGTGTCGAGACTTTATCTTGTGCGAGAGGAGAGGTGCATGTGCTGACAATCTGTTTGGTGTATTGTTTATTGTTAATTGAGAGGACTGATTCCATTTTCGTAGTATAGCTACAGTTCTCACATACTGTATTTGTTTGCTATAGGAGCAAATGGTTGTCACTATATATGAGGCAATTTCTACCGTGCCTCAGGATGCCCATGTCAATCAGGATGGTTCGAGAAATGTTTGGAAACTGACTGTCTATTGTAGCAGGTAAAGCCATAAGTACTGATAGGTGTATATATATATATATATATATATATATATATATATATATATATTTTTTTTTTTAATATATGGGTCTACTGCTTTTGGTCGAATTCCATTTGGTTGAAAATAATTTCAGGCAGCCCACTTCACTGAAAGCACATTTGATCGAATTCCATTTGGTCGAAAATGGAATATGGCCCCTGCCACACTGCAGTGTGACCCTGGAGTGAGAATATAAAGTTGAGGGGTGTGGGGGGCACTAGTTTTTACTGATGTTATATGTTTCAATGTATTTTTAATTTATACACAAGTATATAATAGTGAATACACTGCAATTATGTGGGGGGTTATGCCCCCACACTGCCCCCTAACTTTATATTCTCACTCCAGAGTCACACTGCAGTGGGGCAGGGGATATATTCCATTTTCGACCAAATGGGATTTGACCAAATGGGTTTTCATTGAAATGCATTTTTGGGTAAGTGGGCTGCCTGAAATCATTTTTGACCAAATGTAATTTGACCAAACAGCAGTAGACCCATATATATGTGTGTGTGTGTGTGTGTGTGTGTGTGTGTGTGTGTGTGTGTGTGTGTGTGTGTGTGTGTGTGTGTGTGTGTGTGGGTGTGTGTGTTGCATAGAAGATCAAATTCAACACCGTCATGCCACAGAAGTCTGCTTGTGTTTCCTATTCAAATACTACAGGAAGTAACAAGAACATAGGGAAAGCACTGGCAAAGTTTAAGATCTGTAGGCAGGCCACAGACAGTACAGATAGTTAATATATTGAACCAGTAGTGACAGCACCTTTGTTAAGAAGCATCACTAAAGACATATCCATAACAGTGACAGCACATTTTTAACAGTTTGTCTGAACAAATGAATTAAGAAATATCCCTAATATCAACATCACGTACTAAATAGAGATAGTGTCAGAATCCATAGGTTTCCATAGTTACACTGTAGAGTACAAGGAATTAGCAGTAAGAATTGCAGATGAGTCAATCAGCCTTCATATGCTGTTAACATTTGCAACAGAAGTCTTTCTATACAACTGCGTATGGGACTGAAATTAGTTATTTAAAATAACACCTGCAGGCATACCTTTCAAGACATCACTCCAGTAACTTAGAGAAACTTCTGTTAAAGACAGCATTTTGAGTAACAATTAATTTAAACAGGTACCCCTGTAAATGAATAACTTGAAGAGATTTAATAATCATCAGAACAGAAATGCTACCAATTGCCAATGTACATCTTACTCCGAATCATAGAATCAAAGTACATATAATGTGCACCCACCTTTAAGTACTATTTGTGCCATACATAATTAATGAGGTTCATAAAAATTTAAGTTTTTGTAAACCCTTTCATGCACAACTGCTTAAATCAGCTTCATCCACTGAAACACCCAAGTGTACTGCATAAACACTAAATCACTATAAATAGATTTTACAATGTGTGGCACATGCCATTATCATCCAATGATCTGATAACATAACATCAGTGTCACTTTCAAATACTGATTTTGATACATTTACTAATCAGAGATAAAAAATAAATGTGGCAACCAAAAACTTGAGTACTGGAAATTTAATGTAAACACAAAGTACAAAGTGCACAATTACCATTAAGCGATTTTCATCTAGTGCAATGACCAGACTTCCTCAGATAACAGACAACATTCAAACCACTGTTAAAAAATCTTTTGTGTATCATGTGACTTAACGTGTACGTTTTCAATTAATCAATTACTTAGAATGGAGCCTTTTAACCTTTACCTTCCCCAATTAAAACTAGTTTTCACAGTGCAGACTATAGTACAACTATATACTGAAAAAGAGTCCTATTACACTTTAGATTATACAAGTGTCCAATACTAAAAATTGTTCATGATGAAATAAAATAATGAAATATCACTGTCTTAGGTAAGAAAAACCTGTACTTATTGTCCTTATGCTTATATAGTTACAATGTTCATGTTTGTGACCTGCCTTCAAGTAATTTGGTTTATCTCAACAAACTTTTTAGTTTTAAGCAAGGAAGAATAGAACATGTTTCGTTAAGCCCCGGGTACTGAAGAGCATTTACTCGGAGCTGCCACAATAGCTCTAATTGTTCCAACAGTAATGTACTAGGTCCTCATGCATGTCTTGAATGATTTGATCACTAATTCTTAACTTAAGTTCATGACTGGGTAAATTTTCTATGTGTCCAGCCAGTGCATTTTCTGTTTTCTTTTTCATAATACAATAAAGGTGTTCATATACTCACTCTTTCAACTTTCTGTCCATTTTTCCTATATAGAAAGCAAGACAGAATTCACACTGAGCTAGATATCCAACCATTTTTGTATTACAATTGTATCTCCCTTTGGTTGAATGTGTTCTATTCCTGATAGTGAATCTCTGTCCTGTTGCTAGGAATCTGCAAATGTTGCAAGATTCACATGTATACATACCTACATTTCTAACCAAGTTAATAGTAGTAGTTTCCATTAAATTCTTCAAATGATTTCCTCTCTTAAAAGTAATTGCTGGCTTATGCCCTACTTTGTTGACTATGTCATTGTCATTTATAAGGAGGTTCCAGTTTTTGACAATAATTTTCTTTAAATCTAAGGCGTCTGTTCTAAATGTCCCAATGAAACTCTTTCTGAATAAATTACAAGGTTCATCTCGATATGTTGGATTACCCATAACTAAAGGTTGAGAATCCTCCTCCACATTCATTGTTTCCACTGAGGTAGTAGTGCTGGTCCAAGTTTCACTCAATATAGGTTTATAAAGTCCTGATCTTCATTTATGAGCTACTTCTAGGACTAGTTCCTTAGTGAGAGAGTCAGGGTAACCTCTCTTTAGGAACATTTGGGTCAACTAGACACAGAGAAAATTTACGAAACATGTTCCATTCTCCCTTACTTAAAACTATAAAGTTTGTTGAGCTAACCCAAATTACTTGAAGGCAGGTCACAAACATGAACATTGTAACTATATAAGCATAAAGGCAATAAGTACAGGTTTTTCTTACCTAAGAAAGTGTTATTTCATTATTTTATTTCATCATGAACCAATTTTTAGTATTGGACACTTGTATAATCTAAAATGTAATAGGACTGTTTTTCAGTATATAGTTGTACTACAGTCTGTACTGTGAATATTAGTTTTAATTGAGGAAGGTTAGGGTTAAAAGGCTCCATTCTAAGTAATTGATTAACTGAAAACTTACACGTTGTGTCAAATGATACACTCAAAAGATTTTTTAACAGTGGTTCGATTGTTGTCTGTTATCTGAGGAAGTCTGGTCATTGCACTAGATGAAAAGCCCTTAATGGTAAATGTGCACTTTGTACTTTGTACTTTAAGTTTACATTAATTTCCAGTACTCAAGTTTTCAGTTGCCACATTTATTTTTTATCTTTAGTTTCATTTGCTTGTTTTGTGTTTAGTACATTTACTAAACAGACCATTGCTAACTGCAAACGAGTGAGCATTTTTCTGTTTTTGTATTTTCTAGAATTCTTCAGCTTTAGGATTATGATGGCCACTTTAAGGAGACACTCAACTGGATCAAAGAAAAGATGGCCCAAATGTTGTCCATGTATGCTGGATTGGAGCAGAGGATGAGAGCCAGATCAAGGAAGTTTACCATGATCAGCATATGGAACTGTATCAGAAGGGAACATTGACAAATGATGGGGATCTACCACACTGGATTGTAGGTTCATAAGTACTATGATGATCTGCATCAGAATGATGTGGTGGAGCTTCGAAGGAGGGTCACCAAGGTACAGAGGCAGCACATAGATCCCTACAGTAAGTGCCAATATGCAATGCATACCAAAGCATTGCCCATATACATACTAAAGATGTTTTTACAACCCTTTAGTAGCTAATGTGACAATTAGCTCATGGGGATAATTAAGTGGACTTGGTAAATGCTGTCCTATTAACTGTGGGTTTGACTCCCATGTTGTTAATTTATTTAGTAATGTGTATAATATCCATAATTATGTCCTTGTAGATGTACATATGTTTTACAACATCTAAGTACATAATTTCACATAGCCACTGTCCTCATGCATCACAGATGCCTAGAGTGCCTAGTTTGCAGATAACTGCACCCTTCATAGTTTTCCATTATAATACGACAGTATCATCTACAGCATCATTATACATTGGAATAAAAACATGTATATAATTTCATTACCTCATTCTTCCTAAGAAATTACACAAACAAGTTTACTTAAGCTAAAAAGGAATGCCTGTACAACTGCTTACACATGTCTTTGGTTATGTGCTGATAGCTGTTACTTCTTAACAATAACATGTCAAATAATTTTTTGCAGTTTTCATATTCATCCATTCTCCACTGGACTTACAATAAAAACTCGCAGTGCAGTGCCTGTTTTATAAAATGAAATTTTAATTTTCTCGGGTGGTGAAACCCAGGGAACCTTTTTGGCCAGGCTTATATAGGCCCCAAGGCCAATACCCTAGTACCTACCTATGAATCTATGCACCTTTGCTGAATAATATCTTGGCCTGTGAAGCAACTGGCCCATCTGTCTAAATTTTGGTGTGCTGTGGGTTGCAATCCACTTAGGGGAAACATATGTCTGTGCCTGTTATTTTGGTTAAATTCTTCCATAGCATTTTTTTGAGGAAGCATATTCCAATAATTGATATTAATGTTCATGTTATGCATGGTTATGATTCACTGAGTTAGTCTTTGAATGCCTATGAATGTGACCATAATCAGTAATGCTCTGATAATATCAGCTTTCTAATAACGTGACATGTTTGTATGCATTGCTGTGATTTCCAGTGACTGGTCTGTTGTGCATAGCCTGTTTCTTTACAGAATGAATGGGGGTCTGTTGTGTCAGTGTTTACACTGCTGTTTGCAGGGTCTATATTGCAACATCAAAACTTCAAAAGAGCGAATGCTCTTACATTAACACAGAAATACCGAACACTCAGAATGTTGAATGGCCAGAACAGCAATTTTTTTTTCCTCAGGGAAAAGAAATCGCTGAACCAAAAAAAAAAAAAAAAAAAAAAAACAGATAGACAAAATAAAGTGGCCCCAGACCCATTAATGTGGGGGACTGTGCCCTCAAACACCCCCTACTTATATATACCAACTCCAAGATTGCACCACAGTGGAGGAAATGGCAAAGTCTCGACAATGGCCCAAAAAATCGCTGTTCTGGCCGTTCGACATTCTGTCAGTTCATTTTTACTGTGTCTATATAAGAGCATTTGCTCTTTTGAAGTTTCAGCATTACAATATAGACCCCTGTTTGCAGACTGTGGCATGCCATTCAGTTCAACAGTGGAACTGCATCTGCTTCCAACACCTTGGGTGTGTTGTAGAAGCACAGTTACAGTCTAGGTTTACTAACACTTGAGCAGATACACATTTGATTGCAGCAGTTCATTATCACAAGCATATTCACAATGTTTTGATTTTTCAGGTTAATTGTTTTGGTAGATAATGTGTACAGTTGTACACATACAGTACTGTTAGAAACCGATATATTAAATTCTCATATATTACCAGATAAGTTGATTGAACATATTACATTGTTTTTACTGTTATACTCATTATATTGATGTATGTTCAGATAATTTTCATGTTGCCTGTCTCAGATTGTTGTCATATGGCTTTCCTGTTGTCCACAATATTGTCATATCACTTTCTCCTTATTTAAACATTAAGACTTTGTAGCTGCTCATATAAATCTTTGAATGCAGACAATGCAATTTTTTGATTTGACCATTTGTATATTTTTACAAAGTTACTGACCATGCAGGTGTGTCGAAGCATGTAGAATTAATCAGAAAAAAATACTGATGTCCTTTTTACTAATAGGACATATAGGGCCATAGGTAACTCTGGATGTGCATCAATCCCTGTGTAAATTGTCATCATAATCATATTCTGTCGTACTATGATATTCATGAGACTGTTCTGAGTGACAGATATTTGCTTTTCCTTTATGTTGTGTTTTGCAATTAATCTTTACAGGACATGGGACCAGTGGAGTTCTCTGATCAGAAAACAATGAAGAGCGCATGCCAGGCCACTCTGCCAGAGTCTTTCAAGAATAATGGTGACAATAATGCTGATGAACCTGGGCCCATCTCTGCACAAACAAAAAATGGTGGATCCCTGTGAGGGTGCGGCTACTTTGGCACAACTGGGAAATGTGCATTATTGTCTTGCTTTGCACCTAAACCAAAGAAAAATCCTGAACTAAGGGAAAGTACTAAAGGAAAACTAAGTTATAGTAGAGAGAAACTCCTACAAATTTGATCCTCAAGCATGCTGTACTGCAGGCTTGATCAGTTGCTGTCTGTAAGACCTGTAAAGCCTACTACACTCCAGGAACTCCAGCTGTGCTGCAGGCTTGATCAACTGCTGTCTGTGGGGCCTGTAAGGCCTACTGCACTCCAGGAAGTCTGAGAACAGGAAATTATAATAGTCATAGCCCAAGATGTCTTTCACAAGCAGAGCTAACTTCTGACACATCTAAAAGGAGGAGAAGAATGAAAAAAATGTGAAAGAATTTTGAAAAGAGGAACAAGAGCAGGAATATCTGCAAGGCTAAAGGCCAACCCACACAGGCCTGCACTTCCATCTATGTTACTGGCCAATGGCTACATAAGGCTAGAATTCACTACAACTAACAAGGTGAGAAATAGTTGTGTGCTTATGTTTACAGAGACTTGGTTAATTCTAATATCAGTGATAGTGCTGTGCATGTGGAATGGCTGACACTATTTAGAGCTGACATGAATCAAATCCTTAGTGGTAAATCTAGAGGACGGGGTATCTGTATATATGTCATTAATACCAACTGTGAGGCAATTACCACTCATTGCTCACAAAACATTGAGTTCATGATGTTAAGATGTGACGTAGACCCTTCTACTTGCCAAGGGTGTTTAATGGTGTGAGCATTACAGCTGTTTATATTCCTCCCAGTGCCAACACCAGTGAGGCACTGGCTACACTTCACCAAGCAATCAATGAGTTGCAGAATCAGTTACATGTGAAAAGATCAAGCAGCTGAAATATCGAACACCATATGGTCGAGACCATACGACTGATATTTCAGATGATCGATCTCTTCAAAGTGTTAAAAAGACAAAAAAAAAAAAAAAGACGTTACTGCAGGGAGCCCGTGCACCCCCACTCCCCCCCCTACTTAAATATACCAACTCCAAGATCGTGCTACAGCAGGGACTAGGAATACTTCCTGTTCCGGCCTGTATTGTCGGTGTAGCGCATTCTCAGAGTTGGTATATTTAAGTAGGGGGAGGGTGCAGGGGGACTTTCCCCCCTGCAGTAATGTCTTCTTGTTTTTTATTTTGTCTTTTTAACACTTTGAAGAGATTGATCATCTGAAACATCGCTCATATGGTCTCGACCATATGGTGTTCAATATTTCAGCTGCTCGATCTTTTCACATTTAACCGCAGAATCATAATACAGAATTTGCTCACATAATAGCTGGTGACTTTAACCAAGCAAATCCGAAGTCATTTCTACCTAACTATTTGCAACATGTGGCCTTCGCCACAAGGGGAGAGAACACGCTGGACAGGGTATATACCAATGTCAAGCTGGCTTATAAGGTGGTACCACACCCACACTTTGGAAACTCAGACCATCTGGCCATCATGCTATTCACTGAATATAAATGACTATTAATAAGAGACATACAATCTAAGAAGCAAATAAGAATATGGGTAGAGGGAGCGGTCTCAGCACTCCAGGACTGCTTTGAGAACACAGACCGGAACATGTTGAAGATCACTGCTATGGAGAACCAAATCTTCAATCTAGATGACTACATAGAATCTGTGCTGCCATACATATCCAGATTTGGGGACAATGTGACAACCATCAAAACCATCACCATAATGGCCAACCAAAAACCCTGGTTAACAAATGAAGTATATGAGCTCCTAAGATCATGCAATGCTACCTTTAAGAAGGGAGACAAGGATGCCCTCAGAGAGACCATATTGAATCTAAATAGAGAAATAAAGAAGTCCAAGTGTGCCTATGCCCCAAAAATCCACAGTCACTTCTCAGACATAAGACAGTCCAGACTTCTGTGGCAGGGAGTACAGTCCTTGACAGACTACAGGCCAATATCCACCAAATGTGATAATAGCATCACATTTCTAAATGAGCTCAACACCTAATTCAGCAGATTTGACTAAGAGAATGACAGAAAGGCTATGAAACTCACCACTAGGTAAATAGAGGTATCACTCTGTCTCAACTCAGCCAAAGTTCTGAGAATTCTAAGACAGGTAAACCCATGGAATGCGGCGGGACCAGACAACATTCTGGGATGAGTGTGCAAAGACTGTGCTGTCCAACTGACCACAGTTCTTACTGACATATTTAACACATCTCTGTGTCAGGCCGTAGAACCCAAGTGCTTCAAGAACACAGCAGTCATACCACTGCCCAAAAAGTCTCAGCCAGCAAACCTGAATGACTATCATCCTGTAGCTCTCACCTCTACAGTACTGAAGTGTTTCAAAAGGCTGATCAAAGACTATTTAACAACAAATCTTCCTGCAGAACTGGACCCACTCCAATTTGCTTATTGGTCCAACCACAGCACCACTGCAGATGCCATCTCAATGGCATCTGCAGTGGTGCAGTGCAGCAGATGCCATCTCAATGGCACTCCACACATCTTTAGCTCATCTGACAAACAAAAACTGTTATATCTGACTGCTATTCATTGACTTCAGCTCTGCATTTAACACAGTCATACCATAATATCTGATAGAGAAACTGTTTCACTTGGGTGTCAGTACTCTTAGGTGTAACTAGATTTTCGGCTTCCTTATTGACAGACGACAAAGAGTAAGATTTGGCAATATCACCTCGAAGAGCCTTACACTGAACACAGGAGTTCCTCAAAGATGTGTTCTCAGTCCTTTGCTGTTCACCTTGCTGAACCATGACGCACAGTCATGTTCAGCTGAAATCACATCATCAAATTTGCAGATGATACTAGCCCTAATCAGCAATGGTGATGAAACAGCATACAGGGAGGAGGTGAAGCATCTGATTGTCTAGAATGATAAAATAACCTGACTCTGAATGTAAACAAATCCAAAGAGATAACTGTAGACTTCAAGAAAAAATGGATAACACAGCTCCCTCTCTCAATCAAGGAAGAAACAATGGAAAGGGGAAGAGTACCACATTCCTAGCAGTGTACATAATAGAAGACTTGACATGATCCATCAATAGTAATCACGTTGTCAAGAAAGAGCAACAAAGACTCCACTTCCTACACATGCAGGTTGAAGAGAGCCATCCTCCCATCTTCAGTGCTCACAACCTTCTACAAATGCACCATTGAAAGCATCCTGACAAGCAATATCACAATGTGGTATGGAAACTGCAAGGACATGGATCGTAAGGTTCACCAAAGGATTGCGAAAGTGGCAGAGAGAATAACGAGGACCACACTTCCATCTATACAGGATCTGCACTCCGCACTGTGTCTCAGAAAAGCCACAAAGATTGTTAAAGACCATACCCACCCAGCTCAGTGACTGTTCTCTGGCTTGTTTTCAGGCAAACTCTACAGAAGCACACATTGAAAATGACTAGATTCAGAAACAGCTTCTTTCATCAGGCTAACAGAATATTAAATGTGAGTAGCAAGGCAAGCCAGCAGGTCACCCAGTCAGTGACCACACAGCCTGAAGGAAATATATTTTTCTTAAAGTGTAATAACTCATTACTAGGTTTTCTCACTCGTGCAACAGCTCACTGCTTATTGCTTTTTGTGCAATAATTGAAATACAAGCTACATTCCATGCAATGGACAAAATGTTCTCTAGTCTGCCACTGCTTAAGCCTCTAAGTGCAATATCTACTGTGCAATACTAAGTGCTGCAATAGACAGACATACAAAAATTGTAATTATGTCCTAGTGTTGTGTCAATGTTAATGTCATATATAGAGTCTGTAATTCTGTTTTTGTGTCAATGGTAATGTCATATATAGAGTTCTATAGTTCTGTTTTTATATTTATACTGTTATATTTTCTATATGTTTTTTTGTCTGCACATTGAGGTTGAAGCAATGACAATAAAGTTTACTTTGACTTTGACACAAGCCATCATGCCTGCACCCCAGAAGAGACATCAACATGACCGGAATCAAGACGAGTATCTGAAGTAGATCTGAGAGGTCATGACTGACGTGTTCCAAACACAGATAAGGGACATGATGGGGTCCTTCATTGAGGGTATGGCATGGGCTATGCAGGATTCATTCAGGGAGATAGCTTGTGAGGTAATTCGGGAGTCTGAGTCCCATCAGCCTGGTCCCTCAAGTCCATAAGTATTGTCGATGGGCTCCACTTTTGTTATGCTGCCAACATGGTGATTGCTATTTTATTGACTGGACTACATATACATTCTTGTGCATGTATACAATGTATCTGTCATGCTTATGTGTCATTGTTATGTGACCTTTACTTTGGTTTCAATGTGTTCATGACACACATTAACATATTACGCTTTCCATACACATTCATTTGTCCATGCATTGTGGCAGCTAACCAGGAGATAGTGCTGCAAGAGGCAGCCTGTAAATATGTGCATTACTGGCACAAGTGACAGACAACATATTTTGTCCATGCTCCATCACTAACAGTGTGATATGCTCTGGATTTCTGTTTTGCCACATCATCTATGTGCAACATACAGACATGTCATTCCACATCGGTTTTGGATGACAGTTGTCATGATGTCTCACTGTCATGATGTGGTGCTGTGTGTCATGAGTTGGCTATATTGATGCCATGTGGGATCATATGCAGGTGTATCCTATGTGCAATCCTCCTTTTCTGTCTGCATCAAACAGCAATGCAACATTAATCTGCACACAGTGTTATAAATAACACATTTTTTACAGTACATTACACTGGGTTTGTTGTATGTATCATTTTCATACCCATTACATTCAGACATCAGTGTACACCTTCCAGTAATAGTTGTACACATTATCTGAATGTACGTGTGTGTACATAGTCGAATACATACTGGCACACAAATGTACCTTTGACATGTGAGCATTCACTGAGTTTCTGCTGATGTGCTGTAATGGTGCTTACATGAGTGTCCTCTGCTCCATAATGAGCAGGATGGGTGACATACACATGTGTTTCTTTATGTGACATTTGCATGACAGCTTCTGTGTATCTGCATGTCAATTTTAGCTTGCTTACCTATATATATATATATATATATATATATATATATATATATATATATATATATATATTGATGTGACATGACTGCACATTACTGTGTATGTGTGTTTTATACATGTCCAGTTCCGTGGACATCAGTAATCGATCTGGCCATTTGACATGCATTTTTCATTTGGTGACATGCATTTCTGTATGGCTTCTACAGCACCCGGTGTGCTGCAAAGATGTATTTGTATTATGTCAACTTACCTTGTCCTGCTTTATCCTAAACTGTCCCAGGGTGTCCACCTTTCTCCCACCTTCATATTTCAGTGTTATTTTTTGTAGGTATGTTTGTGTTTGTAAACAACTGACCACTACCATGTATTTACTGACAGAGTGAAAATGTGCCACATGTATGCCCATTGTACAATGCAGGACATGTGCACACAAGTTGCTGGCTAATGCTTACAATGTGTTCTTGTTCTTATTATAATTGTATATAATAATATACAATGTATCTGTCATGCTTATGTGTCATTGTTATGTGACCTTTACTTTGGTTTCAATGTGTTCATGACACACATTAACATATTACGCTTTCCATACACATTCATTTGTCCATGCATTGTGGCAGCTAACCAGGAGATAGTGCTGCAAGAGGCAGCCTGTAAATATGTGCATTACTGGCACAAGTGACAGACAACATATTTTGTCCATGCTCCATCACTAACAGTGTGATATGCCCTGGATTTCTGTTTTGCCACATCATCTATGTGCAACATACAGACATGTCATTCCACATCGGTTTTGGATGACAGTTGTCATGATGTCTCACTGTCATGATGTGGTGCTGTGTGTCATGAGTTGGCTATATTGATGCCATGTGGGATCATATGCAGGTGTATCCTATGTGCAAGCCTCCTTTTCTGTCTGCATCAAACAGCAATGCAACATTAATCTGCACACAGTGTTATAAATAACATATTTTTTTACAGTACATTACACTGGGTTTGTTGTATGTATCATTTTCATACCCATTACATTCAGACATCAGTGTACGCCTTCCAGAAATAGTTGTACACATTATCTGAATGTATGTGTGTGTACAGAGTCGAATACATACTGGCACACAAATGTACCTTTGACATGTGAGCATTCACTGAGTTTCTGCTGATGTGCTGTAATGCTGCTTACATGAGTGTCCTCTGCTCCATAATGAGCAGGATGGGTGACATACACATGTGTTTCTTTATGTGACATTTGCACGACAGCTTCTGTGTATCTGCATGTAAATTTTGGCTTGCTTACCTATATATATATATATATATATATATATATATATATATATATATATATATATATATATTGATGTGACATGACTGCACATTACTGTGTATGTGTGTTTTATACATGTCCAGTTCTGTGGACATCAGTAATCGATCTGGCCATTTGACATGCATTTTTCATTTGGTGACATGCATTTCTTTATGGCTTCTACAGCACCCGGTGTGCTGCAAAGATGTATTTGTATTATGTCAACTTACCTTGTCCTGCTTTATCCTAAACTGTCCCAGGGTGTCCACCTTTCTCCCACCTTCATATTTCAGTATTATTTTTTGTAGGTATGTTTGTGTTTGTAAACAACTGACCACTACCATGTATTTACTGACAGAGTGAAAATGTGCCACATGTATGCCCATTGTACAATGCAGGACATGTGCACACAAGTTGCTGGCTAATGCTTACAATGTGTTCTTGTTCTTATTATAATTGTGTGTTACCAGGTGTATATTTTTCACATCCATGTGCACAACCTGCTGTATTTATTATGCTGCACTGTTACCTTTTTGAATGATATTACATGCCATTGGTGCATGCATGTGTATCAACCTTGCTTTCATGTACATACCATTTGTCACTGACATACATACTCATCTACTCCTGTGTGTTGCCTTTGATATGGCATATATGTATAACATATACACATACCATTATGCATTTATTTGGGTTGTGTACACTTACACCTGTGTATGTATTAACCTTTGTTACTCTTCTGCAGTATTTCTGTTTGGCACAGTACTTAGCTGTTTGCCTTCCACATGCATTGTTGTAGGTTTGGATCTCTCTGGTATTGTTAAACCTGCATTTGCCCATCTGTGATGTTGCTTGGCTTACATCTGCACTGCTGGACTAATTGGATATGCATATATTTATGTTATGTGTATGGTGATACTACTGTATTACCCTGGAATGCACATCTACCATTGGTCATGCACATCCAGGTATGACTGCCACACAGTTTGCAATATGTCATAATAGAATAGTGCATAGGTGCATTTCACCATGACTGGTATGCTTCCCTACCCTGTTTATCAACTTTCCATTGCCCATGTTTTGCTGTGTGCTGTCTGTGTAATTTACCTCTGTTTACTGTTTTCTTTTTCCAACTTTTGTCTGTCCTGTATTGTGATATTTGTTCTATGGGTATACCTGCCGTGATTACCTTCTCCTCTTTTCCTATCATTACCTTTCTTTCTATTCTTAAAAATATTCCCATCACCCAAAACAATATACATATATATATATATATATATATATATATATATATATATATTCCCATTGTTAGCAAATGTTATATGTTGTGATGTGGCTGTAATTGCCCTTCGCCTTTACATTTTTTTATTAGAAAATGTATGGATTCCATCAGAATCCGTAAGTCCAACCCAACGTATTTTATTAATACATGTATTATGGAGATATCCTAAGTTGTCAATGAGCCTACTGTAAAGGGTGCTGTCAATATACATCTATATCTACATACATTGTGTGTGTGTGTGTGTGTGTGTGTGTGTGTGTGTGTGTGTGTGTGTGTGTGTGTGTGTGTGTGTGTGTGTGTGTGTATATATATATATATATATATATGTATGTATATCTATATATATATATATATATATATATATATATATATATATATATATATATATATACATACATACATATATATGTTACAAATGGCTTTGGCAGCTTTGAAGTACGTGTTTTATGTTAGTGGATGAAGTACAGAAATATCTGTAGCTGTCTGGGATGTTTCTGTGTCTATTCCTGAAAATTCATGTTATGAATGCCCTGTGGATTACATATCATTGCTGGCTGATGTCAGAGTTGTGCACTGTTATTTTTGCTTCACTGTATAGTTTTTCAGATCTCTGCTGAAGGTGTTTTTTCCCCTTCCCCTTATTTCTCTTTGTCTTAAGTTGATATAACTGGTTTTACATCCTGCATGTTATCTGACCATCTCAAGGATTACTTGCATAAAATTATACCCTCTTAGTAAAAAAGTCTGCATATCATTGCTGGAGCCTTCCTGTGTCCTAACAGAGTGCTCTTCAAACTATCTGGAGATATACAGTGCTGAGTATATTTTTATGGCACTTCAGAGTTGTGTACTTGTAATTGTTGTTTGACTAATTTTATATCATTGTTGGCTGACTTCAGAGTTGTGCACTGTTATCTTTGCTTCACTGTATAGTTTTTCAGATCTCTGCTGAAGGAGTTGGTTTGCCCATACCCACTGTCCCTATTCCTGTCTCATTGTTTAAATTTGGAGGCTTTTGCAGTTGCCCGCCCCCACTGCAGATTTGATCTGGGAGACTCCAAATCCAACTTCAGACTAGTGACAAGTGGAGTACCAAAGGGTTCAGTCCTGGGTCCTGTCCTGTTTGGTATCTACTTCTCTGAAGTACAGGCTGACACAGAAGGTCTTTGGCTAATGCAGTTCACAGATGACTGCAAACTAGGAGCCATAATCAAAACTCCTAACGATGTGGACAGCCTACAAAAGGGCCTCACTGAGACAGATGCCTGGTGTCAAAGCCATGGCCTCAAGCTCACTGCCAAAAAGTGCATTGTCATCCCCTTTGGTAAAAATAAGTGAATGGCTCAAAGGAATTTAGAGTCCTATAATATGTCATGTTAAATATTCTAGAGGTCATTAGACGAAAATATGTAGAGAGCTATAGGTTTATTGATGTTATGTTTAAGTAGTATACTTAACACCGAAAGTGTGATAAGAGACCTTGGGACACAGGTGGACAGTAGTCTCTCCTTTGATAATCACATCACCACAGTAAGGAAATCCTTCTACGTGGCACACCTCATCACAAAAGGTTTCTCATCCAGAAAAAAAGATGTCATTGTTCCCCTCTACTCATCACTCATTAGACCCATTATAGAGTACAACGCCCCTTTTGGTATTTACCTCACAAGACATCAACAACAACAACTGGAAAGGCTGCAGAAATACCTCACAAAGAGGATTACCAGCCTCAAACAGATGCCCTACGCAGACCGTCTCAGAAAACTCCAGCTTTACCCCGTCGCATATCGCCTACTCAGAGGTGATCTCTGCCTAACATACAAAGCTATGTCAAACCCAGAGCTGATGGACATGCTCCACTTAAAGAAACCCCAATCCCTCCAAGCTACACGGTCTAGGGACCTAAACCTTGTCACCTCAATAAACAGAACATGCTGGAGGAATAGATTTCTGTCCCAGAGACTTCCCATACTCTGAAATAAACTACCTATCTATATCAAACGAAGCTCCTCATTAGTACTCTTCAAGAAAAATCTTGATGATTGGATGGGAAATAGAAAATTCACCACAGGGATCATTTTCTTGGGTGGCAAAAGCCGGGGTACCTTTTTGGCTGGGCTTGTATAGGCCCCAGGGCTGATAGCCTAGTACCTACCTATGAACCTATGAACCTATGGGATAGCTGCCATTTTTTTAACTTTTTTTTTTTTTTTTTTGGTTATCATGACAACAAAGTCAGTTATATTCCTTAGCTGTCCATAACCTTACTGTACAGATTATGTTATATAAGTCTGTGTAACTATCAGGATGCTTGAATTGTGATCATCTTACCATAACTTTGTTACTGTACAACCATTTCTTATTAGTTATGGCTTATTTGCTCAGTATTATAGTGCACTGTTTTTACTGGGATACTCCATTGTGTACCGAGCTGCTCAGAGTTTCTTGTTGTACATTTACTTATTAAAACATCATGTACAAGTGTTTTGCACTGATATCAGTGTAATGCACTAGATTCCATGATCTCTGTGGAATTTGGCCCATAGTTTTATATATATATATATATATATATATATATATATATATATATATATATATATATATATATATATATATATATATATATATATATATATATATATATTTTATAATCTGCATACTGAAACCTTTTGATTTCCTGAAAACGTGCTATTTTCAAAATATGCGTGATACCATTTTATACAAACAAGCGCTTTAAAGTCTGCATTGCTTGTTTATACCATTTCAGATTATTCAGATACATTTTACAAGATGATCTTAGGCTTGCCTGTTCATTTTCTGAAATAATGTACTCAGTGCATTTGTGGGGTACAGCCATGAGTATACCCATGGCACCTAGTTATGCATCAGCTTTTTTGAAATATTAAGAAAATCAATCTATGTGCCAACATCCTAATTTTCAGTTTGTGCAGTTCTTCGAAAGATTTACAGATGACAGTTTTAAAGTAATTATAAGTGAATCCAACATAGGTATCGAAAAAATAAGTGAATGGCTTAAAGGAATTTAGAGTCCTATAAAATGTCATGTTAAATATTCTAGAGGTCATTAGAGGAAAATATGTAGAGAGCTATAGGTTTATTGCTGTTATGTTTAAAATCAAACATCTATAGACGGACTGTTACATTGTCACACTTGTCTTCTGAATACAGTCAAATGAAATATTTCTGAATTATAAAAGGGTTGTTAGAAAAGTAAGACATTCTGAAGAAGCAGCATGCTAAAAATCACTGACTGGCTAGAGAGTATCAATTATTACTGTGCAAAATTAAGTAAAGTATATCAGGAAAAAATGGTCGTCTGAAGACATTGTCATTTAGCAAACAGAAAATTTTTGAAACTGTGGTGAAGGAGAAAATATAATCAAGGTGGTTCTGATTAAGGAGTGGGTCCATCTTATAACAGAAGGATTCCAGCACTATGATATAAGTGAAAACAAAAAACATCTAAGCAAGAAGTTCCTAGTGATATTAAAACAGAATATCACTGGGAACTTCGCTAGTGATAATAAAATATAATTTACTACAAGAGATGATACTTTATCTAAAAAGGAGAACAGATTATTAAATGAAACTTGAGTATCCTTTCGTTTATTCTGAAAATGAGTACTGTTTCAAGAAATATGCCGGAGTTTGTTTATTAAAGAAGTTTTAATTTGAATGAATATTTGCAACGTAAAGACAAGGGAAAGAATATACTGACAGAAAAAAGGGGTGCACTTAAAAACGTGTTCAATGTGCTGATTTTGAGTATGTTAATAAATATATTCTTACACCCTGACTACAGTTTTAAACATTATTTTGCCAGCATTGAGTACTGTAGGTGTTATTCGGTCAGTAACGTGTAAAGAGTTCTGATGCTTTTATATAGGGAAAACTGAGTACTCACTGGGACTTTGAAATTGAAAACATGTTTATGCTTAAAGAGATGACAGTGATGAAAACAAATGTTGCTGCTCATAACAGTTACTCGAGAATGTTGAGTCTAATGTTTTACATACAGTGTCAAATATAATTAAATGCTACATTTGATTTTTGTCCGAATAAAGAATTGTTATTAATGTCTTTTTAAGAAAATAAGCACAACAAAACTTAAATCTACAGCAGGCATTAATGACTATGCTGGGGCAATGAGTTATTTCCTCTATTTTAATGACTTGGTGGTGGTAAAGATTTTGTCTGAGCTTCAGGACTGCACAGGTTCATAAAGCGTTTAGAACTTCAGTTATAGCTTTCATGTATTGATTGCATGCAGTTGTCATTTGTGGGGGAAGGGCAGTGGTTCTTCCTAGAAGACTTCATTGGTGGGGATGTTAGTTCTGGTAGTAAAATGGTTTTGGTAGTTGTTGGGGGGGGGGGGTTAAAATAAAAAAAATGTGGCAACAAAAGTGGCATAGCAGGATCTTGTTTACAGAATGGCAATCGTTCCGCTAGCTATTGTGGCAGTTAAATATTAAGCAACTGTCCGCACAAAAAAAAAAAAAAAAAAGTCATACTTCAGAAAAACATAAAATAATTAGTGAAAAGGAACTTGACCAGTAACTCTGATTTTGTATAAACTAATTATGACATCACTTGTTAGATTACTTTGCAACATAATGTGGGTGAAAAACATTTGCTAAAATTGCAAATAAGTCTAGAGGCATTAGTATGCTTGTGGACAAAACCTGCTGTTGTGAGAGCATCATTTTAGGTAGTACATTCGATCCTATGAAACATTTCAAACAGGTTTGTGCAGAGTTCAATCTTTTATATAATTCTGTTAAGACTATGCATATAATGCAACTTTTAATTATTATCTGACTAAATATGTGACCCAGTTAGAGTGCAAAGATATTATAGCAGTAGAATAAATGATGTCAGGGAATTGGAATAAGGCAGTTAACTAAATTATCATTGGGTGTCATGCATTACTTATGAGAGACGTGAGTCTTGTCTGCTGTCTTTTATTTTTTTTCCAATTCACTTTTCTCCAAATTGCTCTATTTTAGCTGCAGCACCCTGAGGCTAACACGTGCTTTGGTGGTGTACTGTAGGATATCAGTAAGAATAGAAAGAATACGCGTGTGATTCAGATTTTCCCTTTGAAGTAAACTGGCAGTACACATATGGAACAGCATTAGCTGTTAATTCACAAACAACTAAAAATTGCAAACATAGACCAACAGTGTTTTGATTTCTCAATAACTTAATGGAATAACCTTGATCAGTTAATATTTACATGGGGTTTCATTGTGCTGTGTTATAATTCATATGAAGTTAACTTCAGCATTTTACAGGGTCATACATGTAACACTGCTTAATAAATTAGTATAACTAGGAATTGATGTACTCTCTAAGATGGATAGCTGCATAGCTTCCTAATTGGTCAAGGACAAGCAACTGGATAAGTAAAACCTGTGGTTTCAGTCAGGGTGTCCCACAGGGTTCTCTCTGTTCTAGGTCCTTACTTATAGGAGGTTGAAAGTTATGGGCACACTGGTGGATGCATTACTCTGGTAATGTGGTAGGTCCACTAACTGTTTAGGATAAATAATACTCTAGTTCTCGGCTTTTGGCTCAGTCACTTTTTAAAGTTGAAAATGTAATAAAAAAAAACAAAGAAAACACCTACCTAAACAGTTTCAGCAGCAAGCCCCCCTGCACATCTCATGTGGAGGGCTGCACCCCCACACCCCCTGCTCTTTAAATATATCAACTCCGAGATCGCACTACAGTGCAGAAAAGGGAAATCTTCCCATTTTGCACTGTACAGAGATATCTGTTGAAACATTCAAACTTTTAGAAGTTCGATCATATGATGTCGACCATATGACGTTCGAACTTTTAAGAGTTCAACAATGTGATATAGACCCGTATAGTGAGGGACTCAAGCAAGTTCAGGTAGGCAGCATACTTCTCGTGGTTCATGGTGGGGGACCTGTAGCTATCAATGATGTGGTACGGTGTTTTACCTATAGTTATTTCGACCTGGATTAGCTCAAGAAAGTTGTACTGTTTAACTAGTCAATAGGTGTATTTGGATTTAATGAAGATGGATAAATCTCCATCTTTGGTTCTTTCATGCTCATTTTGAAGTCTGAATGTGTAGAAGGCACTGTATGGCTTGCACGGCCGTGGTGGTTTCTGCAGCCTTGAGCCAAGTAACTGTGACTGCAGAGATGTCAACATTTTCCATGGTGAGGAGAGCTTCCCTGGAATGCAATTTCCTGTTTAGACTCCTAGCATTAAGCAGCATAACCCTGAGTTTCTCTTTAGTCAATTTTTTTTTTTATCAGAAGTCTTGTTGTTTTGGTATTGCCTAAAAAGCCTCTGTGGGAGAGGCAAGCATCTCTGCCACTATTTGAAAGCCTAAAGAAAGACAAGTGAAAACCATCTCTGACAAAGCAGTGTGGTCTGTTGACCAATGTCTTTCCAGTCTAACAGATACTAGATTCCCCTGGATTAACACCAGAAGCTAAGCCAATTGCTGAAGTCAATCATTTTTTGTTTATATTGTGGCATCATCCTGGGTGAAAGCAGAATGTTGCTTAGGGTTAGGGACATACCTGCCTGGGGCACATAATCTGAGAGTTCAGTCATATCTCTCTTCATATAGTCCAGGGAGGTACATCTGAAGTCATTTACACCAACAACGACATGTACTATGATAAAGTTATAACAGCAATTGTTGATGAGTGACTTGAGTGCATGCATGATTTGATGGATCCTGTCACCTGAAAGGTAGCTGATGGTAACCTTCTCCTTGTCCAGTCTGGTGAGGGGAACATCTGTGTGTCTCACTATGGAATCTCCCATGAGCAAAACATATGGTTTTGAGGTGTTCTGCCTTAGGGGCTTATTCGCTGAGACACTGGTATGTATGTTATTATGTGTAGTAGATTTTGGTCATGCTCTAGTATGTGTGAGTTGTTTGCACTTGGGAGGTCTCAGGTCTTTTGGTGGGCTCTATGTGAGTACCTCCACATATGTGGGTTTATGTGTCGAGACTTTATCTTGTGCGAGAGGAGAGGTGCATGTGCTGACAATCTATTTGGTGTATTGTTTGTTGTTAATTGAGAGGACTGATTCCATTTTCATAGTATAGCTACAGTTCTCACATACTGTATTTGTTTGCTATAGGAGCAAATGGTTGTCACTATATATGAGGCAATTACTACCGTGCCTCTGGATGCCCATGTCAATCAGGATGGTTCGAGAAATGTTTGGAAACTGACTGTCTATTGTAGCAGGTAAAGCCATAAGTACTGATAGGTGTATATATATATATATATATATATATATATATATATATATATATATATATATATATATATATATATATATATATATATATATATTTTTTTTTTTTTTAATATATGGGTCTACTGCTTTTGGTCGAATTACATTTGGTCGAAAATAATTTCAGGCAGCCCACTTCACTGAAAGCACATTTGATCGAATTCTATTTGGTCGAAAATGGAATATGGCCCCTGCCACACTGCAGTGTGACCCTGGAGTGAGAATATAAAGTTGAGGGGTGTGGGGGGGGGGCACTAGTTTTTACTGATGTTATATGTTTCAATGAATTTTTAATTTATACACAAGTATATAATAGTGAATACACTGCAATTATGATGGGGGTTATGCCCCCACACTGCCCCCTAACTTTATATTCTCACTCCAGAGTCACACTGCAGTGGGGCAGGGGCTATATTCCATTTTCAACCAAATGGGATTTGACCAAATGGGTTTTCATTGAAATGCATTTTTGGGTAAGTGGGCTGCCTGAAATCATTTTTGACCAAATGTAATTCGACCAAACAGCAGTGGACCCATATATGTGTGTGTGTGTGTGTGTGTGTGTGTGTGTGTGTGTGTGTGTGTGTGTGTGTGTGTGTGTGTGTGTGTGTGTGTGTGTGTGTGTGTGTGTGTTGCATAGAAGATCAAATTCAACACCGTCATGCCACAGAAGTCTGCTTGTGTTTCCTATTCAAATACTACAGGAAGTAACAAGAACATAGGGAAAGCATTGGCAAAGTTTAAGATCTGTAGGCAGGCCACAGACAGTACAGATAGTTAGTATATTGAACCAGTAGTGACAGCACCTTTGTTAAGAAGCATCACTAAAGACATATCCATAACAGTGACAGCACATTTTTAACAGTTTGTCTGAACAAATGAATTAAGAAATATCCCTAATATCAATATCACGTACTAAATAGAGATAGTGTCAGAATCCATAGGTTTCCATAGTTACACTGTAGAGTACAAGGAATTAGCAGTAAGAATTGCAGATGAGTCAATCAGCCTTCATATGCTGTTAACATTTGCAACAGAAGTCTTTCTATACAACTGCGTATGGGACTGAAATTAGTTATTTAAAATAACACCTGCAGGCATACCTTTCAAGACATCACTCCAGTAACTTAGAGCAACTTCTGTTAAAGACAGCATTTTGAGTAACAATTAATGTAGACAGGTACCCCTGTAAATGAATAACTTGAAGAGATTTAATAATCATCAGAACAGAAATGCTACCAATTGCCAATGTACATCTCACTCCGAATCATAGAATCAAAGTACATATAATGTGCACCCACCTTTAAGTACTATTTGTGCCATACATAATTAATGAGGTTCATAAAAATTTAAGTTTTTGTAAGCCCTTTCATGCACAACTGCTTAAATCAGCTTCATCCACTGAAACACCCAAGTGTACTGCATAAACACTAAATCGCTATCAATAGATTTTACAATGTGTGGCACATGCCATTATCATCCAATGATCTGATAACATGACATCAGTGTCACTTTCAAATACTGATTTTGATACATTTACTAATCAGAGATAAAAAATAAATGTGGCAACCAAATCTTGAGTACTGGAAATTTAATGTAAACACAAAGTACAAAGTACAAAGTGCACAATTACCATTAAGCGATTTTCGTCTAGTGCAATGACCAGACTTCCTCAGATAACAGACAACATTCAAACGACTGTTAAAAAAATGTTTTGAGTGTATCATGTGACTTAACGTGTAAGTTTTCAGTTAATCAATTACTTAGAATGGAGCCTTTTAACCTTAACCTTCCCCAATTAAAACTAGTTTTCACAGTGCAGACTATAGTACAACTATATACTGAAAAAGAGTCCTATTACACTTTAGATTATACAAGTGTCCAATACTAAAAATTGTTCATGATGAAATAAAATAATGAAATATCACTTTCTTAGGTAAGAAAAACCTGTACTTATTGTCCTTATGCTTATATAGTTACAATGTTCATGTTTGTGACCTGCCTTCAAGTAATTTGGTTTATCTCAATAAACTTTTTAGTTTTAAGCAAGGGAGAATAGAACATGTTTCGTTAAGCCCCGGGTACTGAAGAGCATTTACTCGGAGCTGCCACAATAGCTTTAATTGTTCCAACAGTACTGTACTAGTTCCCCATGCATGTCTTGAATGATTTGATCACTAATTCTTAACTTAAGTTCATGACTGGGTAAATTTTCTGTGTCCAGCCAGTGCATTTTCTGTTTTCTTTTTCATAATACAATACAGGTGTTCATATACTCTCTCTTTCAACTTTCTGTCCATTTTTCCTATATAGAAAGCAAGACAGAATTCATGCTGAGCTAGATATACAACCATTTTTGTATTACAATTGTATCTCCCTTTGGTTGAATGTGTTCTATTCCTGATAGTGAATCTCTGTCCTGTTGCTAGGAATCTGCAAAAGTTGCAAGATTCACATGTATACATACCTACATTTCTAACTAAGTTAATAGTAGTAGTTTCCATTAAATTCTTCAAATGATTTCCTCTCTTAAAAGTAATTGTTGGCTTATGCCCTACTTTGTTGACTATGTCATTGTCATTTATAAGGAGGTTCCAGTTTTTGACAATAATTTTCTTTAAATCTAAGGCGTCTGTTCTAAATGTCCCAATGAAACTCATTCTGAATAAATTACAAGGTTCATTTCGATATGTTGGATTACCCATAACTAAAGGTTGAGAATCCTCCTCCACATTCATTGTTTCCACTGAGGTAGTAGTGCTGGTCCAAGTTTCACTCAATATAGGTTTATAAAGTCCTGATCTTCATTTATGAGTTACTTCTAGGACTAGTTCCTTAGTGAGAGAGTCAGGGTAACCTCTCTTTAGGAACATTTGGGTCAACTAGACACAGAGAAAATTTACGAAACATGTTCCATTCTCCCTTACTTAAAACTATAAAGTTTGTTGAGCTAACCCAAAATACTTGAAGGCAGGTCACAAACATGAACATTGTAACTATATAAGCATAAAGGCAATAAGTGCAGGTTTTTCTTACCTAAGAAAGTGTTATTTCATTATTTTATTTCATCATGAACCAATTTTTAGTATTGGACACTTGTATAATCTAAAGTGTAATAGGACTGTTTTTCAGTATATAGTTGTACTACAGTCTGCACTGTGAATATTAGTTTTATTTGAGGAAGGTTAGGGTTAAAAGGCTCCATTCTAAGTAATTGATTAACTGAAAACTTACACGTTGTGTCAAATGATACACTCAAAAGATTTTTTAACAGTGGTTTGATTGTTGTCTGTTATCTGAGGAAGTCTGGTCATTGCACTAGATGAAAAGCGCTTAATGGTAATTGTGCACTTTGTACTTTGTACTTTAAGTTTACATTAATTTCCAGTACTCAAGTTTTCAGTTGCCACATTTATTTTTTATCTTTAGTTTCATTTGCTTGTTTTGTGTTTAGTACATTTACTAAACAGACCATTGCTAACTGCAAACGAGTGAGCATTTTTCTGTTTTTGTATTTTCTAGACTTCTTCAGCTTTAGGATTATGATGGCTACTTTAAGGAGGCACTCAACTGGATCAAAGAAAAGATGGCCCAAATGTTATCCATGTATGCTGGATTGGAGCAGAGGATGAGAGCCAGATCAAGGAAGTTTGCCATGATCAGCATATGGAACTGGATCAGAAGGGAACATTGACAGATGATGGGGATCTACCACACTGGATTGCAGGTTCATAAGCACTATGATGATCTGCATCAGAATGATGTGCTGGAGCTTCGAAGGAGGGTCACCGAGGTACAGAGGCAGCCCATAGATCCCTACAGTAAGTGCCAATATGCAATGCATACCAAAGCATTGCCCATATACATACTAAAGATGTTTTTACAACCCTTTAGTAGCTAATGTGACAATTAGCTCATGGGGATAATTAAGTGGACTTGGTAAATGCTGTCCTATTAACTGTGGGTCTGACTCCCATGTTGTTAATTTATTTAGTAATGTGTATAATATCCATAATTATGTCCTTGTAGATGTACATATGTTTTACAACATCTAAGTACATAATTTCACATAGCCACTGTCCTCATGCATCACAGATGCCTAGAGTGCCTAGTTTGCAGATAACTGCACCCTTCATAGTTTTCCATTATAATACGACAGTATCATCTACAGCATCATTATACATTGGAATAAAAACATGTATATAATTTCATTACCTCATTCTTCCTAAGAAATTACACAAACAAGTTTACTTAAGCTAAAAAGGAATGCCTGTACAACTGCTTACACATGTCTTTGGTTATGTGCTGATAGCTGTTACTTCTTAACAAGAAAATGTCAAATAATTTTTTGCAGTTTTCATATTCATCCATTCTCCACAGGACTTACAATAAAAACTCGCAGTGCCTGTTTTATAAAATGAAATTTTAATTTTCTTGGGTGGTGAAACCCAGGGAACCTTTTTGGCCAGGCTTATATAGGCCCCAAGGCCAATACCCTAGTACCTACCTATGAATCTATGCACCTTTGCTGAATAATATCTTGGCCTGTGAAGCAACTGGCCCATCTGTCTAAATTTTGGTGTGCTGTGGGTTGCAATCCACTTAGGGGAAACATATGTCTGTGCCTGTTATTTTGGTTAAATTCTTCCATAGCATTTTTTTGAGGAAGAATATTCCAATAATTGATATTAATGTTCATGTTATGCATGGTTATGATTCACTGAGTTAGTCTTTGAATGCCTATGAATGTGACCATAATCAGTAATGCTCTGATAATATCAGCTTTCTAATAACGTGACATGTTTGTATGCATTGTTGTGATTTCCAGTGACTGGTCTGTTGTGCATAGCCTGTTTCTTTACAGAATGAATGGGGGTCTGTTGTGTCAGTGTTTACACTGCTGTTTGCAGGGTCTATATTGCAACGTCAAAACTTCAAAAGAGCGAACGTTCTTACATTAACACAGAAATACCGAACACTCAGAATGTCGAATGGCCAGAACAGCAATTTTTTTTTCTCAGGGAAAAGAAATCGCTGAACCAAAAAAAAAAAAAAAAAAAAAAAAAAAAAACAGATAGACAGACAAAATAAAGTGGCCCCAGACCCACCGATGTGGGGGACTGTTGCCTCAAACACCCCCTACTTATATATACCAACTCCAAGATCGCACCACAGTGGAGGAAACGGCAAAGTCTCGACAATGGCCCAAAAAATCGCTGTTCTGGCCGTTCGACATTCTGTCAGTTCATTTTTACTGTGTCTATATAAGAGCATTTGCTCTTTTGAAGTTTCAGCATTACAATATAGACCCCTGTTTGCAGACTGTGGCATGCCATTCAGTTCAACAGTGGAACTGCATCTGCTTCCAACACCTTGGGTGTGTTGTAGAAGCACAGTTACAGTCTAGGTTTACTAACACTTGAGCAGATACACATTTGATTGCAGCAGTTCGTTATCACAAGCATATTCACAATGTTTTGATTTTTCAGGTTAATTGTTTTGGTAGATAATGTGTACAGTTGTACACATACAGTACTGTTAGAAACCGATATATTAAATTCTCATATATTACCAGATAAGTTGATTGAACATATTACATTGTTTTTACTGTTGTACTCATTATATTGATGTATGTTCAGATAATTTTCATGCTGCCTGTCTCAGATTGTTGTCATATGGCTTTCCTGTTGTCCACAATATTGTCATATCACTTTCTCCTTATTTAAACAATAAGACTTTATAGCTGCTCATATAAATCTTTGAATGCAGACAATGCAATTTTTTGATTTGACCATTTGTATATTTTTACAAAGTTACTGACCATGCAGGTGTGTCGAAGCATGTAGAATTAATGAGAAAAAAATACTGATGTCCTTTTTACTAATAGGACATATAGGGCCATAGGTAACTCTGTCCACAATGGATGTGCATCAATCCCTGTGTAAATTGTCATCATAATCATATTCTGTCGTACTATGATATTCATGAGACTGTTCTGAGTGACAGATATTTGCTTTTCCTTTATGTTGTGTTTTGCAATTAATCTTTACAGGACATGGGACCAGTGGAGTTCTCTGATCAGAAAACAATGAAGAGCGCATGCCAGGCCACTCTGCCAGAGTCTTTCAAGAATAATGGTGACAGTAATGCTGATGAACCTGAGCCCATCTCTGCACAAACAAAAAATGGTGGATCCCTGTGAGGGTGCGGCTACTTTGGCACAACTGGGAAATGTGCATTATTGTCTTGCTTTGCACCTAAACCAAAGAAAAATCCTGAACTAAGGGGAAGTACTAAAGGAAAACTAAGTTATAGTAGAGAAAAACTCCTACAAATTTGATCCTCAAGCATGCTGTGCTGCAGGCTTGATCAGTTGCTGTCTGTAAGACCTGTAAAGCCTACTACACTCCAGGAACTCCAGCTGTGCTGCAGGCTTGATCAACTGCTGTCTGTGAGGCCTGTAAGGCCTACTGCACTCCAGGAAGTCTGAGAACAGGAAATTATAATCAATCATAGCCCAAGATGTCTTTCACAAGCAGAGCTAACTTCTGACACATCTAAAAGGAGGAGAAGAATGAAAAAAATGTGAAAGAATTTTGAAAAGAGGAGCAAGAGCAGGAATATCTGCAAGGCTAAAGGCCAACCCACACAGGCCTGCACTTCCATCTATGTTACTGGCCAATGGCTACATAAGGCTAGAATTCACTACAACTAACAAGGTGAGAAATAGTTGTGTGCTTATGTTTACAGAGACTTGGTTAATTCTAATATCAGTGATAGTGCTGTGCATGTGGAATGGCTGACACTATTTAGAGCTGACATGAATCAAATCCTTAGTGGTCAATCTAGAGGACGGGGTATCTGTATATATAAATAATCCGAAAATGAACAAACCAAGAAAAAAATCCTTCTGTAGCCAGACGGTAAGCAGAAAACACACCAGCAAAGGTCCAAATATTTTAATACTTCCAAGTAACAAACCAGCAGGATAAAAGGCAGAATAAACGCTCTTAACCAAATTGCGTTTTCGTCTTCTGTATCTGTATATATGTCATTAATACCAACTGTGAGGCAATTACCACTCATTGCTCACAAAACATTGAGTTCATGATGTTAAGATGTGACGTAGACCCTTCTACTTGCCAAGTGTGTTTAATGGTGTGAGCATCACAGCTGTTTATATTCCTCCCAGTGCCAACACCAGTGAGGCACTGGCTACACTTCACCAAGCAATCAATGAGTTGCAGAATCAGTTATATGTGAAAAGATTGAGCAGCTGAAATATCGAACACCATATGGTCGAGACCATATGATTGATATTTCAGATGATCGATCTCTTCAAAGTGTTAAAAAGACAAAAAAAAAAAAAAAGAAAATACGCTACTGCAGGGAGCCCGTGCACCCCCACTCCCCCCCCCCTACTTAAATATACCAACTCCAAGATCGTGCTACAGCAGGGACTAGGAATACTTCCTGTTCCGGCCTGTATTGTCGGTGTAGCGCATTCTCAGAGTTGGTATATTTAAGTAGGGGGGGTGCAGGGGGACTTTCCCCCCTGCAGTAATGTCTTCTTGTTTTTTATTTTGTCTTTTTAAGACTTTGAAGAGACTGATCATCTGAAACATCGCTCATATGGTCTCGACCATATGGTGTTCAATATTTCAGCTGCTCGATTTTTTCACATGTAACCGCAGAATCATAATACAGAATTTGCTCACATAATAGCTGGTGACTTTAACCAAGCAAATCCGAAGTCATTTCTACCTAACTATTTGCAACATGTGGCCTTCACCACAAGGGGAGAGAACACACTGGACAGGGTATATACCAATGTCAAGCTGGCTTATAAGGTGGTACCACACCCACACTTTGGAAACTCAGACCATCTGGCCATCATGCTATTCACTGAATATAAATGACTAGTAATAAGAGACATTCCATCTAAGAAGCAAATAAGACTATGGGTAGAGGGAGTGGTCACAGCTCTCCAGGACTGCTTTGAGAACACAGACTGGAACATGTTGAAGATCACTGCTATGGAGAACCAAATCTTCAATCTAGATGACTACATAGAATCTGTGCTGCCATACATATCCAGATTTGGGGACAATGTGACAACCATCAAAACCATCACCATAATGGCCAACCAAAAACCCTGGTTAACAAATGAAGTATATGAGCTCCTAAGATCATGCAATGCTACCTTTAAAAAGGGAGACAAGGATGGCCTCAGAGAGACCATATTGAATCTAAATAGAGAAATAAAGAAGTCCAAGTGTGCCTATGGCCCAAAAATCCACAGTCACTTCTCAGACATAAGACAGTCCAGACTTCTGTGCCAGGGAGTACAGTCCTTGACAGACTACAGGCCAATATCCACCAAATGTGATGATAGCATCGAATTTCTAAATGAGCTCAACACCTAATTCAGCAGATTTGACTAAGGGAATGACACAAAGGCTATGAAACTCACCACTAGGTAAATAGAGGTATCACTCTGTCTCAACTCAGCCAAAGTTCAGAGAACTCTAAGACAGGTAAACCCAAGGAATGCGGCGGGACCAGACAACATTCTGGGATGAGTGTGCAGAGACTGTGCTGTCCAACTGACCACAGTTCTTACTGACATATTTAACACATCTCTGTGTCAGGCCATAGTACCTAAGTGCTTCAAGAACACAGCAGTCATACCACTGCCCAAAAAGTCTCAGCCAGCAAACCTGAATGACTATCATCCTGTAGCTCTCACCTCTACAGTACTGAAGTGTTTCAAAAGGATGATCAAAGACTATTTAACAACAAATCTTCCTGCAGAACTGGACCCACTCCAATTTGCTTATTGGTCCAACCACAGCACCACTGCAGATGCCATCTCAATGGCACTCCACACATCTTTAGCTCATCTGACAAACAAAAACTGTTATGTCTGACTGCTATTCATTGACTTCAGCTCTGCGTTTAACACAGTCATACCATAATATCTGATAGAGATACTGTTTCACTTGGGTGTCAGTACTCTTAGGTGTAACTAGATTTTCGGCTTCCTTATTGACAGACTACAAAGAGTAAGATTTGGCAATATCACCTCGAAGAGCCTTACACTGAACACAGGAGTTCCTCAAAGATGTGTTCTCAGTCCTTTGCTGTTCACCTTGCTGAACCATGACTGCACAGTCATGTTCAGCTCAAATCACATCATCAGATTTGCAGATGATACTACAGTAGCCCTAATCAGCAATGGTGATGAAACAGCATACAGGGAGGAGGTGAAACATCTGATTGTCTAGTATGATAAAATAACCTGACTCTGAATGTAAACAAAACCAAAGAGATAACTGTAGACTTCAAGAAAAAATGGATAACACAGCTCCCTTTCTCAATCAAGGAAGAAACAATGGAAAGGGGAAGAGTACCAAATTCCTAGCAGCGTACATAATAGAAGACTTGACATGATCCATCAATAGTAATCACATTGCCAAGAAAGAGCAACAAAGACTCCACTTCCTACACATGCAGGTTGAAGAGAGCCATCCTCCCATCTTCAGTGCTCACAACCTTCTACAAATGCACCATTGAGAGCATCCTGACAAGCAATATCACAATGTGGTATGGAAACTGCAAGGACATGGATCGTAAGGTTCACCAAAGTATTGCGAAAGTGGCAGAGAGAATAACGAGGCCCACACTTCCATCTATACAGGATCTGCACTCCGCACTGTGTCTCAGAAAAGCCACAAAGATTGTTAAAGACCATACCCACCCAGCTCAGTGACTGTTCTCTGGCTTGTTTTCAGGCAAACTCTACAGAAGCACACATTGAAAATGACTAGATTCAGAAACAGCTTCTTTCGTCAGGCTAACAGAATATTAAATGTGCGTAGCAAGGCAAGCCAGCAGGTCACCCAGTCAGTGACCACACAGCCTGAAGGAAATATATTTTTCTTAAAGTGTAATAACTCATTACTAGGTTTTCTCACTCGTGCAACAGCTCACTGCTTATTGCTTTTTGTGCAATAATTGAAATACAAGCTACATTCCATGCAATGGCCAAAATGTTCTCTAGTCTGCCACTTCTTAAGCCTCTAAGTGCAATATATACTGTGCAATACTAAGTGCTGCAATAGACAGATATACAAAAATTGTAATTATGTCCTAGTGTTGTGTCAATGTTAATGTCATATCTAGAGTCTGTAATTCTGTTTTTGTGTCAATGGTAATGTCATATATAGAGTTCTATAGTTCAGTTTTTATATTTATACTGTTATATTTTTTATATGTTTTTTTTGTCTGCACATTGAGGTTGAAGCAATGACAATAAAGTTTACTTTGACTTTGACACAAGCCATCATGCCTGCACCCCAGAAGAGACATCAACATGACCGGAATCAAGACGAGTATCTGAAGTAGATCTGAGAGGTCATGACTGACGTGTTCCAAACACAGATAAGGGACATGATGGGGTCCTTCGTTGAGGGTATGGCATGGGCTATGCAGGATTCATTCAGGGAGATAGCTTGTGAGGTAATTCGGGAGTCTGAGTCCCATCAGCCTGGTCCCTCAAGTCCATAAGTATTGACGGTGGGCTCCACTTTTGTTATGCTGCCAACATGGTGATTGCTATTTTATTGACTGGACTACATATACATTCTTGTGCATGTATACAATGTATCTGTCATGCTTATGTGTCATTGTTATGTGACCTTTACTTTGGTTTCAATGTGTTCATGACACACATTAACATATTACGCTTTCCATACACATTCATTTGTCCATGCATTGTGGCAGCTAACCAGGAGATAGTGCTGCAAGAGGCAGCCTGTAAATATGTGCATTACTGGCACAAGTGACAGACAACATATTTTGTCCATGCTCCATCACTAACAGTGTGATATGCTCTGGATTTCTGTTTTGCCACATCATCTATGTGCAACATACAGACATGTCATTCCACATCGGTTTTGGATGACAGTTGTCATGATGTCTCGCTGTCATGATGTGGTGCTGTGCGTCATGAGCTGGCTATATTGATGCCATGTGGGATCATATGCAGGTGTATCCTATGCGCAATCCTCCTTTTCTGTCTGCATCAAACAGCAATGCAACATTAATCTGCACACAGTGTT